>NC_067237.1:36268656-36406014 GCF_019924925.1 Ctenopharyngodon idella | reverse complement strand
GCGAGAGCTGAACAGCTTTTCTCTGTTAGACACAATCACGCAGCCTAAAATGATAAACAGAAGAGGGAGAATTTACAAATACAAAGTACTTGATGCCAACATGATTACTGAAAATTTAATTTTTGTCACCAGAAATTTTTAAGATGCTTTAAATCTACAATAATATATGAACACAATACTCACGTCAGTGTGTTGAGTTTACAGTGTTTATCCTGCAGTAGAGCAGCGATCTGATTCACTCGTGTGTCTCCTAGTTTACGTCCAATCAGATTCAGCTCTCTCAGGAGTAACGGGTTTTTAATGTGAAGATCATCAGTCAGATATTTACAGGCTTTTTCTGCATCAGGACTTTGTAACAACCTGGACAAAGTAGAAGTATGCTGACATTACCCGCTATAGTGATTTATGTTCACAATGTTGTGAAAGGGCTTCAGTCATTTCAAAGCTTTTATAATTGTTTTTGCAGTTTAATTCTCATCCACCTAAAATGGTTTTAGGACCGTTGAACATTATTATTTTAAGAACACTGACCTCAGTGTCTTGAGTTGACAGTTCTGATCCTGTAGTAAATCATCGAGCTCCTTCACTCCTGATTGTCCAGGATCATTTCCTGTGAGATCCAGCTCTATCAGGTGAGAAGGGTTTGATCTCAGAGCTGAAGCCAGAGCTTTATAACCTTCTTCTGTGATACTGCAGTCTGAAAGTCTACAGAAAATAAAAACACAAATTTAAATTAACATTGCAAATCAACAAATATGACTAAATCACACAACAGCTTAACTTATCAGATATGCCACAGTTTTATTCTGCTATTAATGTGAAATATTAATTATTTAATGGTCATCAGGAATCTGTTATTGTTACTTATGGTTGGTTTGAGTTTGTTCTAAATTTAGGTTATTATAGTTATAGTAGCCTAAACATGTATTATTTCGTTTTCATTAATATTTACTTAGGGATACAGATGACGCTGTAAAGTTACTATAAAGGCCTGCTCACGCCAAGACAAATGTCAAAAAAAAAAAAAAAAAAAGTCTGCACCAAAGCGAAAAATGGAAAAAGCCCAACCCCAAATTAAAATAACTAAGTATTAAGGGTGTAACAGTACACAGAAGTCACAGTTTGGTAAGTACCTCAGTTTCAGGCTGACAGTTCAATACGAGTTTAGTACAATAGGAAAAATGGTCACACTTTAGTTTAGGGTCCAATTCTCACCTTTAACTATGAACTATGACTTTGCCTCAATAAACCCCTAATTACTGCTTATTAATAGTTAGCAAGGTACTTGTTAAGTTTAGGACATGTGGGAGGATTAAAGGATGTAGAATATGGTTATGCAGAATAACGCATTAATATGTGCTTAATAAACAGGGGTGCACATAAGTTTTTCAGTCTGGTTCTCATAAGAGCATCTGGCGATTCAGTTTGGTGCTCACACTGCAGTTAGTGTGACCCTTTAAATATAACTATTAAAAAAATAAAACAGTTAATAATTAGCATTATTACACTTTAGTTAGTTTTTTAATAAAATAATAAACAAAAATATAGTGGTGATAATACTATTATATTTTGAAATAAAAAATAGTATTAAATAAAATTACAATTATTTATACTAATATTTACATTTTCTTTTTTTCTTTTTCTTTTTTTTTATATGAATTTTCAACATTTTTTAGTTTCAAACAAAGGCCACACCCAGGGCGGGATTTCCCGAAACCTTCTTAACTCTTGTGTCAGTCTTAAATTATACCTGAAGCTGTACCTTAAAGTTAATATGTGTTTCCCAAAAGTTCTTAATTAAGTGTACATCTGTAAGTCCATACTTTCGTAAGGTTGGTCTGGACCACTCTTAGCTAGACCTTATCAATGTCTACAGCTCTATACGAATATAATTCCTAAGTTGTAATACACACAATGTTCAATTAGGATAATGGCAAAGAATAAAATGCAAAGATTCACTGCTAAATTCAATTGTGCTTTTGGCACTGAGTAGGCATGTGAGGTGGTATCAAATTTTCATGTTGCGATAATTGCCGAAGCTTTTATCATGGTATAACGGTATTATCACGATATTGAAATAAGTTGCAAAAAAAAAAAAAAAAAAGTGCTGTCATAGTATAACAGGTTTAAGAACTATTTTTGTAATAACACAAAAAAAAAAAAAAAAAACCTCAATGTTTAAATACAATAATACAATACACAAAAAATATAAAGTCAAAATTTTCAAACAGATTAAAGTGCAAAATGAATTAGGCTATAAAGAACAACAGGTAACACTTTACAATAAGGTCTCATTATTTAATGCATTAACTAAGATTTAGCAATAGCTACATTTGTTACAGAAAGTATTATTTTTTGTTAATGTTAGTGAAGAAATACAACTGATCATTGTTAGTTTTATCTCAGGTCCATTAAATAAGTTTTTTTTTATTTAGTAATGTTATTAAACAGTAACTAAGAAATTAATATTAACTAAGAATAATTAATGATTTATAAGTATTTTTCATTGTCAGTTTGGTAATAATGAATAACATGTTAACCAATGAAGCTGTATGTCCTCAAGTTTACTGAACAATAACAAATAATCAGAACATTTCTAATCATTAGGGCATGTTGTAGTCCAGATTAAAATATAAAAATGTTTAAGTTTAAAAATAAATAGCCTACCAATCTTTAAGTATTAAGTATTGGTGGCTGTGATGAACAACATTAAGATTACAAAAAAATGAATGGCTGTTTAAGGGCATTTTAAAAACTTCACTAGCCCAGTTTGCTTGTTTACGGGGTTTCCCGGGGTAACCGCTGCATTCTGCTGTTCCATCAGCGCCCCCTGCTGTCAGAGAGTGAACGCGCACTTTCATTCAGCACGTCTCCTTCACTCGTTCCGCCATGTGCTTCTCATGCACGTTGGGCTTGTTTACATCTGAGCGCGTGTTCTTTTGACGAGGCATACAGCAGTGTTGTGCATTTTATACTGTTGATGGGAAAAGTATTCTTAAATGCATTATAAAAATTTTAATAATTGGTAATAAATAAGTTTACTGTATTTTGAAATGCCTGCGATAACAATATCATGCATATTCATTATCGCGATTATATCGCATTACCGAATATCGCACAAGTCTAGCGCTGAGCCAGAGACAGAGACACTCAGCTCATAGTCCATATTCCATACACACGTCTGAAGCTGCACTAATAACCATTTCAATTATATAATTTGACAAAGTATTTTATTTATATCAGATACACATTGTGTATGAAATGATAAAGTTTACTCTGCTTCTCCCAGTTCACCGGCCTCATACTTTATGTATTTCGGGGGAAAATTCATAAATCCGACAGCTATTGCAATGCAAACTTGCGCGACAAAACACATTCACTTCCACATACTTTACAATCGGAATATAACATAAAATTCATGATATAGTTAACAAGATTGTGAAGATTTTGAATAAAAATGGATACCTACATATCTGTCAGATTCATGACGCATTTCCAATGAATTAATACGTTCTAAAATAATGTTCTAAAATAACGGTCACCTTAAACTCACACTGGGGACTCCGCTAGAATATAGAGCATACCTTTAGAGACCACGTTATCGGGAAATCTAGCCCAGAGCTGTTGCATATCTCCAAGCAACGGTGATTTCTGAATGAATCTGCGTTTTGACACCTAGTGGTGGTTTTAATTTCATATTTACATTTATTTTCATATTTACACTTTACATAGACTGTTTCTACTAAAATATCAAACTTTTAAAATGACATTTTTTTTTATTTTTTTTTACATATTTCTAAATTCAAAACATTATATTTACCAATGAGCTGCATTAAACAGTCTATGTAAATGTGTCTGAATAGTACCACTTCAGATTGAGCTTCTGAGCCACTTCTGCAGTGCAAAGATAGATTTTTTTTGATGATTTCTTTTGATTGGTAACAGTCTGATTGGATGTTATTGTTCTAACTGAATTTATTGTTTAACATTTAATTTTTTTTCTATTTTTATTTAATAAATTGACTAAATAAGATGCATACATTTAATAAGTTTAGAAAAAAATTCTCTTATAATAGTAAAAATGCCCCTGGAAATTAATTTTAAGTATTTAAGTAATATTGCCCTGTAATGGGAAAGTTAATGTCTGTTATTGATCAGAAAGTGCTCCTAAAGAAAACTGTTAGCGTAGAGCCCTGAAATGCATAAAAAGTTTTCCGTTTTCAGTTGAAAATTTTGTCATGTAAACAGCCCTTTAGTTCCAGTGTGTATTTAAACTCCCTGTTTGGTTCAGTTCTTTGACTGATCTTGTCGTGGTTAAGTGAATGTATTTTCCCTGTGATTCTCATCTTTATTCTGTGGATAACTGCATTAAAGACAGGCATGCTATTTACACAGTCACACATGACAGCCTCTAAGCCCCATACCCCATACAACCACTTGTGTGCAAAAACTCCACCTGTGAAAAAAAGTATTTGCATGTATTCAAAAAGTTCATCCTATTTAACCAATCCTGTTCACTTTTTATTTTTTTTATTTTTTTTTATTGAATGGTATTTATCAAAAAAAAACAAAAAAAAAAAAAAAACAGGACTGCTTAATATCAGTCTCCAAACCCTGTTCCAAATTCCTCCCCTGCTATTCAATATCACTTAGTAAAAGAGTCAGTGAGCCACCAAGGCAGTGTGTTATATATAACAGAAACTGCTATGGGCATGTTAACAAAGTGTGAATCTTACTGGTCGGACAGTTATCTATCCACCTTTTTCCTCACTTCTCTGTGGGGGGCGCCATATCGGCGAATTACTTCCGGTAGGATGCTCTGAACTTCCGTTTAGTAATTGTCATCAGCTAGACGACGTTCCTAGTGATGGCGAATAGTGGAGGTTCTGGGAGAATTTGTGCTGTTAAAGGTTGTCACAACAGCTACAGAAAGCTCAAAAAACTTCTGGAAGATGAGTGTTTCGATCACAAGCCAACAACAAAAGTGGAATGTAAATGTCCAAAACCATTTAAATTGCACAAGATGCCAACCGACGACGAGGGCAAAAGACAATGGCTCGCTGCACTTAATTTGAAATTCCCGCCACGTAACATCCATGTATGCTCATTCCACTTTGTGGACAGACAACCAACAACGGAAAATCCTTATCCTGAACTTTGGCTTGGATATGATCGTCCATTAAGAAAGAAGAGAAGACGACGAACTTGTCCGGACCAAGGTGAGTCTATTCACTAACGTTATTTACAAGGCTAACGTGCTACTAGGTCAGCAGAATTAATCGAAACACGGCTTATGATATAGATATAGGCTTATATGATATAGGCTTATGTGTGCTTAAACATCTTTAAGAAACCAGCCTTTCCTTCAGCACTTCAATATGTTAACTGGGGGAAAAGTCAGCATTTAGTCTATTATACATGCTATTTAAAAGTGTATAAGTGCTAAACTAAAATTCTGCATGACTATATTCTAAAAATGTATTTATTTATGAACTTTAAACATTTTTTTGTAAAAATTACTCTTTTTGAAATACAAATCACCCTGTTCCATATAATGACCCAGCTAATGTAAGTTGCAATATATAATGCCTTTTCTGTTTTTACAGGAGCTGGTGTTTGCCAAGAGCACATTGAAATGGATGAAGGGAGGCCTGGAGAAGAGGGTCTTACATCTCCCCCCAGTCCCATGCAATCAAATGTTGATGACCACAGCTGTACATCTAAGAACTTTGCCTGTGTTGGAACACAATGGGAAGACCACATCTTTGAGGAGCATTGTTATACTAAAAGAGAACACCGTGTAACTTATGTAAACCAGTCAACACAGTGTGATACATTCAAGCCTCCTACTCTGAGGAACGACTCTGACTCAAATCTGTACACCGGGCTCCCACTCCACACATTTCATACCCTTGTAGCTGTTCTGCGTCCCCATGCAAATGTGTCATACCAGATTGAAGTTGAACAGCAAATCTTGCTCACACTAATGAAGCTGAAATTAAACCTTTTGATAGAAGACCTAGCCATTCGATTTTGTATATCAGTGAGTCAAGTGAGCAGGATAATTTCTTTTTGGATTGACACCATGGCTGTAGTCTTGAAGGATCTGATACCATGGCTCCCCAAAGAAACTATAAGGGCCACAACACCAGAGGCATTTAAGCAGTATTATCCCAATGTTACCTGTATCTTAGACTGCAGTGAAAGTGAAATCCAAAAGCCAAGGAACCAGGACTCAAGGTCTGAATCGTACAGCCACTACTATGCTTGCAATACTATCAAATATTTAGTGGCTATTGCACCTTGTGGTCTAGTAATGTTTATATCAGCAGCATATGGGGGCCGCTGTAGTAACAAATTTATCACGTGTGACTCTGGTATTCTTGAATACTTTAAACTGGGAGATTAAGTGATGGTGGATAGGGGTTTTTTGATCAGAGACTTGTATGAAAGACAAGTCAACTTGATAATTCCTCACTTTGCCAACAAAACACAGCTGACAGAAGAAAAAGTCACATGCAGTCGCAGGATTGCAAATGTAAGGATACACGTTGAACGTGCAATTAGGAGACTGAAAGTGTACAAGGTGTTGTCTCAAACCTTGCCTATCACTCTTATGCCAAAGATTGATAAAATTCTCCGTATATGTGCAGCTTTAGTAAATTTGCATGGTGACCTGATCCGTGAAGCAGATAATTAATGCTCAGACTGTTGCATGTGGTGAAATTTGTACATATGTATTTAATCACAATACTTGACATTTTTAATTCTAAAAAAAAATCTCTCAGTATATATATTTTTGGGTACTTTGTACATAAAATTTTTAAATTAGTCTAAAAAAAAATTCAATACAAAACATACCAAGTGCAAAACCTGTAAACAAGGAAATATCAAATAATTCCAAAATTTTGAAAACTTGCCTTGACAGATTGCCAGAACTTTTTTTTTCTCTTACATGTCAGGAACTGTACACTTTAAAAAACATCTCTTGTTAGTCTTTGTTTGTATCAGTAGTTTCAGGTTTTTTGACAATATTTAGGTATTTGTCATTCAGTTTGAGTCGTCCAGCAATAAATTCATCCACTACTCTAGGAAGCATTACAGAGAAGTAAAAGCCTCTGAGACGAGTAACCTGCTCTGTTAAATACTCTGCATCATATGGTACATTTATCAGAATGTGTTCCTTTGGAGACCAGACAAGTAGTTTTGCCATTCTCAGCCCAGTACAAAACATGCCTAATTGTATCTGTCTGTAGTAGCCCCTGGCTCCATTCCTCTGTAATTCAGGCTTCCCATCTACCACTTTGATGTCACCATTACTCTTAGTGAAATGGTCTGCTAATGAGGTGGTGTCGTTCTTAGGGATAGGGCATTTTACTTCCAGAAGTTCCATACCATTTATTATGCCATCAGGGCTTGCAGACAGCCATGGCTCTGTCAGGCTGACCCTGGTACCTGAGAGGGACACCTGCAGACCTTTTTCTACAAGAAGGTTTCGAGCTATTGCCTCGTTCTCACTCCTATACTTCGTAGCCGCATTACCCCGAAAGGTAGGGAAGAGATGCTCTCTCATGAACTTATCAGGATTTGTTGTTACTCATACTGGTACACCTTTAGCTGAACTAGCAGTGATCCTTATCTGTCTTGCACTATGCCAGACCTCTGACAAACTCTGATTTTGTGTTTGAATATCCAATTCAGCTGCCTGGTCACTGTTCATTTCTATGTATTTGTTGTAAAATGCTTCACATTTACTGCAAGTCAAAGTCTCTCCATGTGGCTGGTGGAGTTCTAAGCTCCCAGTGTCATCTGTCTGCTCTGACACATTGTAGCACTTTTCCAAAAGACTATTTTTTAGTTCAAAAAGTGGTTTTGTGTCTGAAGAACTGACTCTCTCCCTGAAGTCATGATGTGTGCCATAGCTTGGTGTAGATGGTAACCTTTTTCCCTCCCTTGCAGATGACACAGCATATACATCTTCAGCTTTGTGATGTTTAAATGTTATCTGACTGATTCTTTTCTGTTCAAGATTTCTTCTGGTCCCTGCATTCCATCTATGCTTCTCATCAGTGCAAGAAACCCTGTCATACCACTGGCCACTGCATTCTGCACCTTTCAAAATCAGAACATACTGTCTACTTTATTTACTTTGTTACTTATTGCACAGTACATCACCATTAGCACATGAAACATTTTTATGTTTTTGGTTTATTTATTATAAACCAAAAAAAAATATATATATTATTGGTTAAAAATTGCTGTTAAAAAATTATCACGCAGCACAGACTATTTAAATCTATTTGCTATACGTTTTGCCACACTAAGCAGTGTTGTTCTATTTATACAGTGGGTACGGAAAGTATTCAGACCCCCTTAAATTTTTCACTCTTTGTTATATTGCAGCCATTTGCTAAAATCATTTAAGTTCATTTTTTCTTCCTCATTAATGTACACACAGCACCCCATATTGACAGAAAAACACAGAATTGTTGACATTTTTGCAGATTTATTAAAAAAGAAAAACTGAAATATCACATGGTCCTAAGTATTCAGACCCTTTGCTGTGACACTCATATATTTAACTCAGGTGCTGTCCATTTCTTCTGATCATCCTTGAGATGGTTCTACACCTTCATTTGAGTCCAGCTGTGTTTGATTATACTGATTGGACTTGATTAGGAAAGCCACACACCTGTCTATATAAGACCTTACAGCTCACAGTGCATGTCAGAGCAAATGAGAATCATGAGGTCAAAGGAACTGCCTGAAGAGCTCAGAGACAGAATTGTGGCAAGGAACAGATCTGGCCAAGGTTACAAAAAAATTTCTGCTGCACTTAAGGTTCCTAAGAACACAGTGGCCTCCATAATCCTTAAATGGAAGACGTTTGGGACGACCAGAACCCTTCCTAGAGCTGGCCGTCCGGCCAAACTGAGCTATCGGGGGAGAAGAGCCTTGGTGAGAGAGGTAAAGAAGAACCCAAAGATCACTGTGGCTGAGCTCCAGAGATGCAGTCGGGAGATGGGAGAAAGTTGTAGAAAGTCAACCATCACTGCAGCCCTCCACCAGTCGGGGCTTTATGGCAGAGTGGCCCGACGGAAGCCTCTCCTCAGTGCAAGACACATGAAAGCCCGCATGGAGGACTCCAAGATGGTGAGAAATAAGATTCTCTGGTCTGATGAGACCAAGATAGAACTTTTTGGCCTTAATTCTAAGCGGTATGTGTGGAGAAAACCAGGCACTGCTCATCACCTGTCCAATACAGCCCCAACAGTGAAGCATGGTGGTGGCAGCATCATGCTGTGGGGGTGTTTTTCAGCTGCAGGGACAGGACGACTGGTTGCAATCGAGGGAAAGATGAATGCGGCCAAGTACAGGGATATCCTGGACGAAAACCTTCTCCAGAGTGCTCAGGACCTCAGACTGGGCCGAAGGTTTACCTTCCAACAAGACAATGACCCTAAGCACACAGCTAAAATAACGAAGGAGTGGCTTCACAACAACTCCGTGACTGTTCTTGAATGGCCCAGCCAGAGCCCTGACTTAAACCCAATTGAGCATCTCTGGAGAGACCTAAAAATGGCTGTCCACCAATGTTTACCATCCAACCTGACAGAACTGGAGAGGATCTGCAAGGAGGAATGGCAGAGGATCCCCAAATCCAGGTGTGAAAAACTTGTTGCATCTTTCCCAAAAAGACTCATGGCTGTATTAGATCAAAAGGGTGCTTCTACTAAATACTGAGCAAAGGGTCTGAATACTTAGGACCATGTGATATTTCAGTTTTTCTTTTTTAATAAATCTGCAAAAATGTCAACAATTCTGTGTTTTTCTGTCAATATGGGGTGCTGTGTGTACATTAATGAGGAAAAAAAAATGAACTTAAATGATTTTAGCAAATGGCTGCAATATAACAAAGAGTGAAAAATTTAAGGGGGTCTGAATACTTTCCGTACCCACTGTAAATACCCACCTTCCACAACACAGCAGCAGCATGGCTAAAAGACCTACCAGGGCCAGCTACGCAGGAGCATCCAGCAGTTTCCACTACTCCGTTATTTTGTAACATAACCCACGCGATGTGATTGGGTTTATTTAAAGCCTGACACGGCTCTACCTCCGCTTTTAGGAACGTGAACTGCTGATGATTGTGACAAAGAATTCGTCCAATTTTATTACTGTGTAGGTAATTGTATGCTTCCGTGCTTTTATAATTTCTTAGCTCCTCGCCGTCTACACCCTCAGACAAAACAAGATAATTGAATATGTCAACATATGCGACTGCTGGCCATTGTTTCATATCATCAATCCAGGAGGTGGCACTGGTCAACTTCGTAGGATGAGGAACAGACAAAGTTATGTTGTTTATGGTCTTTGTTAAATAGTCTTGCCCGTGCTGCCACCGCGAACTAATGTTGCCATCGCTTGTTGACATTATGGACATTAAAATGAAGTAAAACAGATTACAACAACCTTCATTTCAGAGATGTTCAAGTAACTTTAACGCCTAACTGACTAAATGCATCAAGTTGCGAACCGGAAGTCTTGAGCATCCTCCCTACGCGCACGCGCAAAGCATAATGGGTAATATAGCATTCCGTGAAAAAGGTGGATATATTGAAATGGAAAAAATAACACCTCTCCATAAAAGAGAAAAAAATTCATGTCATTCTGAATGAACAGCAGTTTATGGAGAAATATACTCACTTGAGTATCTCCAGCTCACACACAGCATTCTTCAGTCCCCCACAGATCTTTCTGACTCCTGAGTCCAGCAGACGGCTGTTGTTCAGGTTCAGCTCTTTCAGGATGGTTTTGGAGGAGAGAACAGTAGCTAGAACTGAACAGCTTTTCTCTGTCAGCTCACAATTATTCAGCCTAAATACAAAAACAGCATTATTTATTATTCCGTACATTTTCAACACACATCAGACCAACAGATCTTCATATGAGTTAGAAAGTATAAAATCATATTTACTCACTTGATTTTCACGACTTTGCTATGAGAGTCCATCAAAAGATCAGAAAGCTTTTCTCCACCCAGATCTCCTACTTTATCTTCACTCAGATCCAGTTCTGTCAGTAATAATGGACTTTTACCCAGAACTTTAGTGAGATACTCGCATGCTTTCTGCGCAGCAGGACTTTTCAAAAACCTACAGCAAGACAACAACAAGTTTAGATTAGATAATCTTGTTATAATTGTATACCTTTTGCTGCTCCCATTCTGCTTATAGGTATGAGTGGTTATTAATCAAATACAGAAAAAAAATATAGACCATTCCCATTAGTACGTTTTCATAGTTAGTGCACGAGTGTGATGTAGGGTTGTGAATCGAAAATTAATTCCAATTCAGGTCAGGAATCAAATAATTGTAAGAAAATTTTAATTCTTATAAATTCCTTTCTGTGGATTTTAATGTGATTTTAAACCATTCAAGCTGACTGAATAACTTTTGTAACTGAATTTGTAATGCATATCTTATATTTGAATACAGTTTATGTACCTGAATATCTGAATATATAAATATATAAATATAAATTATATATATATATATATATATATATATATATATATATACACACACCTTATTGGAATCGAAACTAGGAATTGATAAGCAGAATCGGAACTGCAATTTGTAAAATTCAAATGATTCCCAACTCTAGTATGTTCCATTTGGTTTGGTTTTCAGTTGTTCCTAGAGTTTGGAATTTGTTTTTAAAGCATTCCTTTCAAGTTTTAGCTTTATAACCATAAACAAATTCTTAATTAAGGCTGCACATATGTTTTTTGTGTGTGTGTGTGTGTGTGTGTGACGACCAAAAAAGAACGTATATAAAAAGTTTACTGGATATTATGTGATTTTTTATGTTAATTGCATTTGTAGAAATAAACTGCTTAATTTATTGACAAAATTAGCAAGTTTTACTGTTTAGGGAAATATAATATCTGTACCGTTTTCATCAGTGCAGCGGAAGTGCAGTAAGTGATAATGCTGTTAATGAAAACAAATGTATAATCTTGGCAATTTTTATCTGCTGTATTATGTGATTAATAAACAATGGATCAATACAAGACATGAAAATCAACTGATTATTGTTTTGTTGCAGGATGGTTTCAGGGTATTTAAAAGTATTTAAAAGTTTTGTTAAATATTTAAAGGTTTTAATCACCTGATGGTTAATTTACAGGAGTCATTCTGTAGTAAATCATTGAGCTCCTTCACTCCTGATTGTCCAGGATCATTTCCTGTGAGATCCAGCTCTATCAGGTGTGAAGAGTTTGATCTCAGAGCTGAAGCCAGAGCTTTATAACCTTCTTCACTGATACTGCAGTCTGAAAGTCTAGAGAAAAAAAAGAAAAAAATAGAGTTGTTAAAAAAAAAGTATTTATTCTTTGTGGAGATTATCGAATATTAGTCATAATGTAAATTTAAGAAGTAGTAAAACTGAAATTTTGGCATCTAGTCTTTTTTCAGTCAGATTTTTTTTCAGTTAATCAAATTAAATAAACCTTAATAAATGTACATAACCATGCAGAAAAGTATATAAATGAAAATACACACTTCAGTTTCTCTAATCTGCATTGTGTATTTTTCAACAGAAGACAGATCTTCTCAATTCCTGAGTCTCCTAGTTTATTTCCACTCAGATCCAGCTCTATTAGGTTTGAAGGGTTTGAATTAAGCGCTGAAGTCAGAGCAGCACAACCTTCTGCTGTAATACTGTTATTATTCATCCTGAAGAGAAAGAAAACAAAGACAGGAAACATTCTTCAGTTTATTTCAGCCACAATTCACAATACAGTAACAGAAAGATTTATATGAAAGATCAACTAATCTCAATCCTCAAAAACTTTAAAGAGCAATGACAGTCTTTTATTAGACTTTAAAAATGTAATATCAATTTTTTTGTAAAGTATAAAACAATGTAAAATACTCACATCAGTGTGTTGACTGTACAGTGTTTGTCCTGCAGTAGAGCAGCGATCTGATTCACTTGTGTGTCTCCTAGTTTACGTCCACTCAGATTCAGCTCTCTCAGGAGTAACGGGTTTTTACCCACAATTCCTCTCACATACTGGCAGGCTTTATCTGCTTCAGGACCCAAAAACCTGCAGATAAGAAGATGAAGCAGGATTCAAATATATTCTTTAACTTGATCTAAGAATATATAACGTATGACTATGTGTGTGAAATTGTTCATTTTGTATTAGTGAAATAATCTTTATATAAATAAACTGCCTGCATATCATTTATTTTGTATTGTTTGATCAAATCTCACCTCAGTGTCTTGAGCTGACACTTCTGATCCTGTAGTAAATCATCGAGCTCCTTCACTCCTGATTGTCCAGGATCATTTCCTGTGAGATCCAGCTCTGTCAGGTGTGAAGGGTTTGATCTCAGAGCTGAAGCCAGAGCTTTATAACCTTCTTCTGTGATACTGCAGTCTGAAAGTCTACAGAAAGACAAAAAGAGACAAATAGTTTTAAAACGGTAATAATTACAGGAAAAGTTTTGTGATTTAAACATGTAAATGATGCATTCTGCTGCACTAACGAGAATGGAAATGTTAAGCCTTTGAACTTTCAGTGCATAGAAGAGCAAATAGGACAAACATCTTTCACAATTCTTATTAAAAGATGTCGTAACTGAAGAAAACGAAGGATTTCATTTGTAAAATGTAAAACATTTAATAGTAACTGATTAAAAAAGTAAATATATTGCAATCTAATGACATTTGTACTGAAAATATAGTTTAATTTTTAAAGGATTTATTTTACTCAGATTACAGACATAAGATATCCAAAACACAACTTATAACTCATTTAATAATGCATATTAAATACTTCATGAAGCTTTGAAGCTTTACGTATCTTTTGTTTCTTCATGAAACAGTGTTTTGAAATCGCCCATTACTAGATATTGTTGAATAAAGTCATTATTTTGTTTTGTTTTTTTGGCTCAGAAAAAGTATTCTCGTCGCTTCATAACATTAAGGTTGAACCACTGTAGTCACATGAACTGTTTTAAATATGTCTTTAGTAGCTTTCTGGGCACTTAACAAGTGTTAATTGTCTTGCTGTCAATGGAGGCCTTGTCACAGTCACGCCTTCCCGGACTCCATTTCCCAGAATCCTCCTTGCTCCACACCTGTTTGCACTTCCTCCCACTTCTCCCTGGATTCCCGGCACCTGCTCCTCGTCATTAGCACTCCCTTTAAGTTGGACTCACTCCTTGCACTCCCGGTCCTTTCTTAATGTTATATTGATGTTATCTTGTGTTAAGTCTTGTGTCGCTGTTCTGTTCCTTGTTTAATAAAGACCCTGTTTATGTTAGAAGTCCGTATTTCACCTCATCCCTGCTGCAGCTACACAGCTACTGTAACAGAAGAACGGACCCAACCGAAGGACTTCAACAGCTCAAACAATGGGATTATTTCTGTTACCTGAGTCTCCCGTGTCTCCTGTGTCTCTCAAGCAGGCCTCAATCGCCTGTGTGGGTTCCGGCAGGACGGTCGCCCGCTGGAGAGGTATGTGGTGGAATTTACCGAGCTTGCTTATTTGGTGAACTGGCCAGATGCCCCTTTAAACGCTTGTTTTCTGGCGGGGCTGGACGAGGACATGATTCGTTTTAGTGAACTTGCGTGTTTTTTCCTTAGTCGAGACAATTAATTTGATTCTCTTTCTGAATTGTTCTGATTTTGTTATTGAAGAGGTTCAAGAAAAATCGTGTATTCCTCGTCCAGTCCCCACAGAAATACATGCGGCCTGGCCAGTTCGCCAACCGCCGGTTTCCTCCACCTGCCCCTCCAGTGGGCATTCCCCTGGTGTCCTGCCTGACCCACACCCCAAGCCGGCCAAAGGAAAATCCACCGCTAGGCCCAGACGGCCAAAGAAGAAGAGGCCGCTAAAAAACCCAAGTCTCCCTCGAATTCTGCCTCCGAACAACCCAAGTCGCCAGAAATGGAAGGAAATGACTGGCTAATAGACTTTTAGACGGAGCCTGTAGCTCCAGCCGCCTCCGAGCCCCCGGCGGCCCCCGAGCCCGCTCTGCCACGGCCTTCCATGGCTCCTGACCCGCCACGGCCACCCAAGACTCCTGACCCGCCCTGGAGACCTCTGCACCTCCCCCCACACCTGCGTGTAGGTCTCCAGGTCACCCACCCCCCCTCCCCCGTTGTTCCATCTGAGGCGCGAGGACGCGCCTACCGGGGAGGGGGAGGTAATGTCACAGTCACGCCTTCCTGGACTCCATTTCCCTGAATCCTCCTTGCTCCACACCTTTTTGCACTTCCCCTTATCAGCTTCCCGCTTCTCCCTGGATTCCCGGCACCTGCTCCTCGTCATTAGCACTCCCTTTAAGTTGGACTCACTTCTTGCACTCCCGGTCCGTTCTTAATGTTATATTGGTGTTATCTTGTGTTAAGTCTTGTGTCGCTGTTCTGTTCCTTGTTTAATAAAGACCCTGTTTATGTTAGAAGTCCGTATTTCGCCTCATCCCTGCTGCAGCTACACAGCTACTGTAACAGGCCTCACTGAGCCATCGGATTTTATCAAAAATATCTTAATTTGTGTCCCGAAGAACAAATGTCATACGGGTGTGGAACGACATGAGGGTGAGTAACTAATGACTGAATTTTCATTTTTGGGTGAATCCTTTAAAAAAAAAAAAACGCTGATTAATTCTGTAACGAAGCAAGGTTGTATATATTATTAATTTGAAATAAGACAATGTCATCATCTTGATTCTGATTGGTCAGAAGACTTGTGGCGCTGCATCCATGATGTTTTACTGGGAAACAGAAACCGCTATGGTCTTACTCCGGTTTCTGAGCTTGCTATTTCAACCCAACACAATACGATAGGATTTTGCCATTAGGATATTTGTAATTCCCAGCACGCCAAAAGTTTTGTCAATAAGAAAAATGAATACAAGTGACATTTTCACTAATGTAAGACATTACTTACTAACAGAGGTTCTTCATGATTTTTATTTACCTGTATTTATTACACGGCTTCTCTGAAATAGTAATTCTGATTGGTAAATTGTGACATTCCAAGGTGTGATTCACTGATAATTCTCAATTAATCTTAATTAGAGCTCACTGCAGTTCCACTTTTCACCACAAATTTACACTGGAGTGCTGGGGTGCTGTAGAGCTAAGGAAGGCTCAAAGACAGGCTGCCTCACTTAGTATCACAATACATGTCTGCCGAAGCCATTTGCTAAATTTTAATATTTCCTGCTTACTTTAGGACTTAATGTCTAGACAGTCCAAAAAATATATTTGTTGACAAGCTATAAGCTACTCATAAGTTAAGTTACATTCAAGCTACCCTTCTGAAAAAGTAGTTCGCTACACTACAAGTTACTATCAAAAAGTAGCTAGCTACATCGAAGCTACTTTTTTATTATTACAACGGCATTGTTACAAACAGGACTAACTGAAAAATTGTTAATGGAGAATGTTATAAGTAAAATATTTGGGATTTAAAACAACATAAAGCAATGCAATTATGATTTCAAAGAGTAGGGTGAATTCAGGTTGATTGGGACACTTTTCCCCAGTCATTTCAAACGCAAAAACTTTTTAAACATTTTATTTTGTAAACTACTCTATACACACAATACTCAAATATAGCCTATATCTCAAACTGGCTGTCATAGTGCAAAATTGCTACAAATGTAACATCAGTGCAAGAACAAAATATATGCAACTTAAATTAAATACTCAGGATTAGTCAAAAATGCAGGTTAAACTCACAGCACATGCAGTGATGGAGCGTGCAGCGTTTACTTTGAACAGAACCACTCTGAGACTCCAGTCATGAGCTGCTCTCGTGAACACAGTGTGCTTTGCTTGAATCCCACCACAATCAGCCTTAGCCATGTGATAAATGCACTACTGTATCACGATTTTATATTCTGTTCAATTAGTGATCTTTTAGGTTCATTAAAAAACTGTGGCGGGACAGATTAAACCATCTTTGTAATTAGATAAGAAATACATTTTATATAGAGTGCAATAAAGCAGGACAATTACTCAATTTAAAAAGACCATTATTCACCTCCTGTATGTGGTTTAAGTCTTCAACGTAGAGAGCGTTTTAATCTTTGGTTTGTATAACTTAGTTGACTCATGTGAAATATCCACTTAGGTCCTTTACATAATCATCAGACGATCTCTTGTCGGTGGACGGACTTTAAAGTCAACAAGAGATGGTGGTAATGAACAAATTTTAAGACGACACTGCTTTACTGCATTACAGGCTCGTGATTTGTCAGACTCAGAACGCAAAACGGAATGTAGCTTTTGGTTGTGCTTACACCACTACTTGCTGTAAAAAGTAGTTAGCTACTGGAAAAGCTACACTGTTTTAAAAGTAGCTGAGCTACTGAAAAATGTAGTTAAGCTAGCTACTCCCCAACACTAGGGTTAATAATAACCTGTGTACATGCATTCATACTGATTCATGTTTAGCAAATTCAAACCTGAGTATCTGTAGTGCACACTGTGGATTTCCAAGTACATTGGAGATTTGTGTTACTCCAGAGTCTCCTAGTTTATTTCCACTCAGATCCAGCTCTATCAGGTTTGAAGGGCTTGAATTAAAAGCTTTAGTCAGAGCAGCACAACCTTCTGCTGTAATACTGATGCAGTTAAACCTGTAGAAGGAAGAAAAAAAAGAAAAGAAAAAAAAGATGAATATTATCAGTTTTCTTGTAACAGTTGGCCTTCAACACATTGACTAAAATACTTACTTCAGCTTTTTCAGTCTACACTGTTCATTCTCAAACAGAGTCAATAAGATCTTCATTCCTGAGTCTCTGAGTTTAGTCCCACTCAGATTCAGCTCTGTCAGATTTGACGGGTTTGTATTTAAAGCTTCAGTCAGAACACGACAATCTTCTGATGTGATATCACTGTTATTCAGACTGCATAAAGAGACAAATATTTACTTGAGGATGATGACATTACAAAAGCATCCAATAATTATTCAGTCAGCACTTTCCAATAAAAGATACATAAAACAAACCCAGCAGCAAGTTCACAAGTTTTAAAGATGTTATAATGATACAACTTACATCAGTGTGTTGAGTTTACAGTGTTTATCCTTCAGTAGAGCAGCGATCTGATGCACTCGTGTGTCTTTTAGTTCACATTCACTCAGATTCAGCTCTCTCAGAATTAATGGGTTTTTACCCACAATTCCTCTCACATACTGACAGGCTTTATCTGCAGCAGGACCCAAAAACCTGCAGAAGAGAAGTTGAAGCAGGATTCAATTCAGTTCTCAACTAAACATGAGGAAAAAAAGCATCTGACTTTGATGGGAAACAGTGTGACATGGTTTATCTTGAATTTACTTTGATACATCAGCGGGACTGAGTGATAGATTAATATCAACATTTATAGGAAATGATAAATCTATGATTTTGATAAACTTTTAAGTAATTTTTTATATTTAGCCTACATCTATACAATAAGATGTATGATGCTAAAAAGTCTGCATGATCTGCTTGTCTCTGTGTGAAGAAGTGGAATTAAAATATAAAGGTAGCTTACTTTGTGGAGTTTACTTGTAAACTATATATTTTTTATATATATATATATATATATATATATAAAAATTTTTTTTTTTTTGATGGTCTAACAAACGTGGAACATTTCCTTCCCCATTAATACTATGAAGTAAATAGATATCAATTCTGAATGATATGGGAAAAATATTGCCCAGCCCTATGCATTCGACTGAATTAGTAAAATGATTTTTCTGTAAAAATAGCCTTCATATTTTATGGGTTTATTTATTTGATTTTGAATATTTCATCATGTCTCACCTCAGTGTCTTGAGTTGACAGTTCTGATTCTGTAGTAAATCATCAAGCTCCTTCACTCCTGATTGTCCAGGATCATTTCCTGTGAGATCCAGCTCTATCAGGTGTGAAGGGTTTGATCTCAGAGCTGAAGCCAGAGCTTTATAACCTTCTTCTGTGATACTGCAGTCTGAAAGTCTAGAGAAGAGGAAAAAAATGTATTTCATCATCTGACAGAGACTTGTTTACTGGAATAATTTAACTTTGGACAAAGGAAAATGTTATTATTAAAGCTGCATTATGTAACTTTTAGCACTCCAGGGGTTAATTAACAAAACTGCATGCATCTAGGAGAAGAACATTGGAACTTGAGCTACTTCTCTCCGTTTCTGTCTAAGGTGATTCATGCAGGTACTGTGCTACTCCGCAGTGGTGGTGACCCGACTGGTCTACAATAATCCAAATACAAACACTTATTCTAGTGAATCAGGATAAGAAAAAACATGGTTTGGAAAAAGGATTCATGTTAAACTCGCTCATTATATACATTTTGTAAATTTTGAACAAAAAAAGTTATATAGTGCAGCTTTAAAATCAAACAATTATTTACTAAACTCACCTGAGTTTCTCCAGTGTGCAGTTTATATTTTCTAATCCCTTCTGGAGTTTCTTCACTCCTGAATTCTGCAGATTATTGTTGCTGATGTCAAGCTCTTTCAGACTGGAGTTTGATCTCAGGACTGTAGCGAGAGCTGAACAGCTTTTCTCTGTTAGACCACAATCACGCATCCTAAAATGATGAACAGGAGAAGGAGAATTTACCAACACATAGTACATCAACATGATTACTGAAAATTTTGTTTTTGTCACCAGATGTGAATCAACACAATACTCACATCAGTCTGTTGACTGTACAGTGTTTATCCTGCAGTAGAGCAGCGATCTGATTCACTCGTGTGTCTCCTAGTTCACATCCACTCAGATTCAGCTCTCTCAGAAGTAACAGGTTTTTAATGTGAAGATCTTCAGTCAGATATTTACAGGCTTCTTCTGCATCAGGACTTTGTAACAACCTTGACAAAGTAGAAGTACGCTGACATTACCTGCTATATAGTGTTTTATGCTCACAATGTTGTGAAAGGGTTTTAGTTATTTCAAAGCTTTTACAAAATGTCTTTTTAAGATAAAAAGTATAGAACAGCAGGAAGTAAAGTGGGAGAGATGGGGGGAAGGGACACGAGCCAGGACGACAACTCAGAACATCTGAAGAGCAACAGCACTGTGACAGTTTAATTCTTTTTCAGCAAAAATTACATTTTATTAGTTGAAGAACACTCACCTCAGTGTCTTGAGTTGACAGTCTGGATCCTGTAGTAAATCATTGAGCTCCTTCACTCCTGATTGTCCAGGATCATTTCCTGTGAGATCCAGCTCTATCAGGTGTGATAGAGGGTTTGATCTCAGAGCTGAAGCCAGAGCTTTATAACCTTCTTCTGTGATACTGCAGTCTGAAAGTCTACAGAAAATAAAACTATTTTAATTTCACATTTTGGTTTAACTTACTTCATTACTGCACAATACTCTGAATACCAAAATATGACCGATCACATTAGAGCTGAATACTTTATCAGATACACAGATAAGCTACTTCTGACTTCATTAATGTGTGGAATGATTAATGAATTATAATTAATTATTGGTCAGAAATACTGTAAAATTTGATCATAAATGCAGGGAAAATGTAATTGTAGAGTTGTAAAGTAATGAATTTTTTTATTTGGTTTTTATTAGTTGAGTATCTAGAGCAGGGGTTTTCAGCCTATTAGGACTCGCGCCCCCCTACGTTTATCTAATTTCACTCGCGGCCCCCTTACAACCCCCCCTGCCAATTTTTAAATTTACTGTTGGGGGTTTTGCGCGTTGCATCCGTGTCCGGTAACATTACAGACAGGGTATTATTTTAAAACTGAAACATTAAAAAAATAAACAGCTTACCGACTTTAGAGTGAAGACTGAGCTTGTTTTTCATTCATTTAACCTTAGTTTTTATCATCTCTGGTATTCTTGATTTTTACAAGCCACCAGTCCATTTTGTTTTTAGTTGTTTTGCTCAAATTCAGTTGCGCCAAACCTGCTGTAACCACAGCCAACGATTAGCTGGAAGAATAGTTAAATTGCCCCCTCTAGTGAATGACTAAAGATTTGCTAGTAAAATCTCACATTTACAGCTGTTTTACTCGAGTGTATGCTTCTGAATTAATAGGTGCTCGCACCCCCCTTAACGGGTGCTGGTTGTGCCCCACAGGTTGAAAATCCCTGATCTAGAGAAACAGATAATGTGCATTTACACCCAATCTCCTCATCCGTCTCAAGCAATCAGATTGCTATCTTAACAGTTTTAATGTTTCATTCACACTTCATCGAAAATTCGTGCCCTGCAAATTAATTCTTGTGTCTCATGGAAATTCAGTGGAGTTCATGTCCCTAAAAGCAACAGAAATGTGCTGCATTTTATTTATCATCAGCTACGTTTAAAACCAAAACCTCAATAAGAGAGAGAGAGCAACATCAGCAGTGGTAAGAATGATTGGGTGTCAAGCTTCTGGATGCCAAAGCAATCATTAAGTTTTATTTATTTATTTATTATTGCAACATGTGCTTACTGAAGAGAAACACTCTGGCAGACCAAATGTGTTTATAGAGAAAGATCGATATAGAGAACATGCTGTCCTTCCTTTTTGCAATTTTAAGAGGAGTAAAATGAACATGTGGCTTGAACAACCATATGTATTTCCAGATACTGCTGGGCAAGCATAAATGCATCTTTCAAATGCACCTCTTCAAGTGGTTTGACTTGCAAGCAGTCTCAGTGTTCTGCATGGCATTAACACCTGTTTATGATCAGACAGCTATTCAGCTTTTTAAGAAATATCGTTTTATCATGCTATAGTGCTTTTGTGCTATCAGTTGCAGTCCTGGCACATCCGTCTCAACATACTGTATAACGTGACATACATTGACATACGCTCACAGAACACTGCAGTTATTCACAGTCACGAAAGTTCAAAAGCCTTAAAGGGTTAGTTTACCCAAAAATGAAAATTATATCATTAATTACTCACCCTCATGTTGTTCTATGCCTGTAAGACCTTCGTTTATCTTCAGAACATAAGTGAAGATATTCACAGATTCGAATTTCCCGGATCAATAACTCGTGAGCTAAATGCTGTTACTATATAAATAACACCTCTTTTCAATCGTAGTAATGTAGACAAGCAGCTACAACCTAATTTTCCTCAAAAAAAGCTTTCCTCCGCAGTGGACAAAATACATTGATCTCTATGCTCAGACGGCTGAGAGAAAGATTCAAAGGGACCATCTGCAAAGTGCAAAACCCGAAAAGCGTTGCTACAAAAACAGATGTTACACACTGTAGTGTCACCAAATTTAGTTCACACATCTCTGCTGTCCTGCTGGTTATACTACAACACTTATTTTGGAAAAATATATTTTTGTATAATTTTTAAGATTTTTTATTATGAAAAATATATTCAATAACTTCGCTGTAATACACTGTACTGTCACCAAATTCAGTTCACACATCACTGATGTCCTGATAGTTATACTACAACACTTATTTTGGAAACATTTCTTTTTTGTATATTTTTTATGATTTTTTATTACGTTTATATTTTAAATATGTCTTTACTACCTTTCTGGGCATTGAAAGTGTAAATTAACTTGCTGTAAATGGATGCCTCACTGAGCCATCAGATTTTATCAAAAATATCTTAATTTGTGTTCCGAAGATGAACGAAGATCTTACGGGTGTGGAACAACATAAGGGTGGGTAATTAATGACAAAATGTTCATTTTTGGGTGAACTAACCCTTTAAGCCCTGCCGGTTAAACATTTTATTCACATGCTGTTCTGACGTGCACTTTTCTGAGCAAGCACACTCAAAGCGCGAGCACACTAAAAGCCTGTCAAACGGCAAGTTATGTTTTGCGTCTTATTGTGCTAATACTGTCAAATACACACAAGGTTTAAATAAACACAGTCGCTTATGTGTAAAGTCAAAGTAAACAGAAAAAAAACAGAATCGATTCCTCCTTCTGTTTTTGATTCTTTTTAACTTCTTGTTTTTTAGATTGAAGGAACCTAATCTTGCCGTGACTATAGGGTATTAAGGTCGTAGAAAGTAGCCTTCTCATAATATGAAGCTGTATTAATAATATAAAGGCACATTTATATAGCTCTGATTGATTTTAAATCATAAAAAAAAAAAAAAAAAAATTTTTTATAAAAGTTATTCAAGGACGTGCATTTATTGCATGTATGGAACAAGACATGAAGTGTCTTGTGCACAATTTAGCTGAATATCTGTCAATCAGATGCGCCAGAAAGTGTTTTTTTTTTTTTTTTTTTTTTTTACTATAGCAAGTAGGCTCTCAGCCACTTATCTGCTTTTGACACCTTTTCTTTCAGAATTATTAGCTGATGAAGAGAAATGGATAAAAAAATAGCATTTTATTTCAAATGAAAATTAAGACCCTCGATCACATCATGATCTATTCTCTCATATAAGTCCGTGTAGCACTCAAAATTGTAGAGAACATAAGCCAGTTTCACCTTAAAATAACCTCTGTATAGTTTTTTGAACTGGTTCATTGACACAAACTATCAGAAAGAAATGAATCAGATTTTCAATCACTATTAAACCCTGAGTATATTTCTTTTTTTTTTTTTTTTCTTTTTTTTTTACACGTACACTAGTGTATGCTCACAGTTGAATGCACAGCCTTGGAAACTATACTTCATTTAAATCGTACGCGTACACAGACGTTCGACGCATACAGTTTTGAGCAATCTCTCGCCACGAGTTACAACACATCTAAACATCTTTGTATTCTATCATGCTAAAGTTGTTCAAATGAGGGTACTCTTCAACCTCTTCACACAATCTCTCGTCTATGTATGCCTCCATTGTTGCTGTAGCTTGCATGTGTTCCGTTCTGTTCTGTTTATGCAGGTTTTCGTTGACTACCTTGTGAATCGATGCCCCCAGGGTACGGTTGCCACCTTGAGGATAAACTAATTACTGCAAAAAAAATAAATGCGCACATGTGACCTGCACATACAAGTATATGTGGTTACAAATATCCGGCAGTGCTCATACAGTATGTGTGTACACTTCTGATGACGAAATTCCAACCTTTGGAATCAACTCTTTCCTCTGAATTCCCAGCCCTACTTTCCAACCTCAGAGGGGACAGAGGAGCTGTAATAATGTAAAATATGTGAAAAAATAATGCATTTTTTGAACAATCAAACATGAACACATTCTAGTACACCCCAAAAACAAAATCAAAACTTCGTAAAAGGGCATAATAGGACATAATAATACTTTAAAGAAACTTAGAGCCGCATGATTCTTAGTACAGTGACTATATATATATATATATATATATATTATATATATATATATATATATAAAATATTTATTTTTTATTTTAAATCAAACAGAGATCATGATTCTCCCATTATTCTGAACAACAACTAAACAAATAATTGCTGCGGTCTATTTAAAAATGTTAAAATAATTTTTTATGATTTATTTAAAAAAAACATGTATGAATGTATGATTCAATGATTCCCTCAAAGACTGCACTTGTTTCATTACTGGATGAATCAGCGTTTTTGAATGAATCTTTTGAATGAACGATTCAATGACAAACATTTTTTTTTTTGCACATTCACTTGTCACCACCTAATGGTGAAACAATGTAATTGATATGCATTATCTGAAGTGCCAAGTTACGTTCAAAAGGTGACTTGCTATACTCTGATCGCTACCGTAAACACATCAGTGTTTATTTGCTTATTTAAACATGATAACTGCTTAAGGCAAATTTTGAGGTAAATTAACATCTGTAAGACAATGTTGATCAGACCTAAAACCAAAAAACTGCGACACTTTTATTATATTTTTCATCATCGCTGGCAAGCATGGAACTCATATTAGCATGTGTTCATGTGTTCTGATTTCACATGGTGATAGAGCAAGCGAATCCCACAGCAATGCAACTTGTTTGCTTGTCACTAACCCTTTATCATTGTATATGATACGAATTTTTGTGATCCTTGGATGGCGCATGCTTGAGGGTTGTTCATGCAACCGAACTTCATGTCTATTTACATTTTTATGCATTTAAGTAAAATTATATTGAATGTTGTATCAAACATTTTTTCAATCGTTATTGATGAAGGCATACTGTCAATAAATACCGATACCATTTTATCACCCAGGCCTAGTTGAAATATACTCACTTGAGTATCTTCAGCTCACACACAGCATTCTTCAGTCCCTCACAGATCTCTTTGACTCCTGAGTCCAGCAGACGGCTCTTGTTCAGGTTCAGCTCTTTCAGGATGGTTTTGGAGGAGAGAACAGTAGCTAAAACTGAACAGCTTTTCTCTGTCAGACCACAATTATTCAGCCTGAACACAAAAACAACATTTATAATTCGGCACATATTCAACACACATTAGACCAACAGCTCTTCATATCTACTCACACGTGACTGACAGTCATTTAAAATGAAAAAAAAAAAAAAAACACAGAGAAGTTACAATATATAAAATCAAGTTTACTTACTTGATTTTCTCCACTTTACTATGAGAGTCCATCAAAAGAGCAGAGAGATTCTCCCAATCCAGATCTCCTAATTTATCTTCACTCAGATCCAGTTCTGTCAGTAATAATGGACTTTTACCCAGAACTTTAGTGAGATACTCACACGCTTCCTGTGCAGCAGGACATTTCAAATATCTACAAGAAGTAGAAGAGGATTTAGATTTGATAATCTTGTTATATTTTTATGGTATTCACAACTTAAAGGATTAGATCACTTTCAAATAAAAATTACTCACCCTCAAGCCATCCTAGGTGTATATGACTTTCTTGTTTCTGACGAAGATAATCGGAGAAATATTAATAAATATACTGACACATCCGAGCTTTAAAATGCCAGTAATGCGTTACCAAACGAGTATGAGCTGAAGAAAGTGTCTCCATCCACATCCATCCATCATAAACATATTCCACGTGGCTCCGGAGGGTTAATAAAGGCCTTCTGAAGTGAAGCGATGCGTTAGTGTAAAAAAAAAAAAAATCTATATTTAACAAGTTATGAAGTTAAATATCCAGTTTCTGCCAGACCGCCTTCCATATTCTTCAAAAAGCTTACGCTGTACATCCTACAGCTTCCCTATTCAACTTACGGAACTGACGCAACACCAGTTCCATTGTTTCGTAATTTGAATATGGAAGGCGGTCTGGCGGAAGCTGGATATTTAACTTCATAACTTGTTAAATATGGATTTTTTCTTCAGAAGGCCTTTATTAACCCCCCCGGAGCAGCGTGGAATATGTTTACAATGGATGGATGTGGATGGAGACACTTTCTTCAGCTCATACTCATTTGGTAATGCATTACTGGCATTATATAGCTTGGATGCATCAGGATATTTATTAATATTTCTCAGATTATCTTCGTCAGAAACAAGAAAGTCATGTACACCTAGGATGGCTTGAGGGTGAGTAAAGATTGGGGTAATTTTCATTTAAAAGTGATCGAATATTTTGATCTTCTTTATGGGTCTAGTGTAGTATTAAAGTCATAGTTATAATAACTGCCTCCAGTTTCACTGACAAAATATCTATTATACAAATCAGCAAAATCTGAAAACAATAATTTGCAAAGATTATTTATATAATAATCATGTTTTTTTCCATTATTTTTGTCACAAAACCCATTAAATTCAGTTGTGTAACTGATGAATTGCTTTGAACTGCAATTCTTTAAATTCCTCTTCGCCTTTATAATGCTGCACCGACTCATTTATCCCCTTCTACTTTCATATAGCTGATATCATATCTGTCTTATTTTTAAAAATTTAAAGGTTTTAATCACCTGATGGTTAATTTACAGGAGTCATCCTGTAGTAAATCATTGAGCTCCTTCACTCCTGATCGTCCAGGATCATTTCCTGTGAGATCCAGCTCTATCAGGTGTGAAGGGTTTGATCTCAGAGCTGAAGCCAGAGCTTTATAACCTTCTTCTGTGATACTGCAGTCTGAAAGTCTAGAACAGAATAATCAATTACTCCATATATGTCCTGAACAATATTATTCCATACAAAAATGGATAGCTGAATATGGAAGCAAACAACAGGCCCAACGACCTTTAATATATTAGTCAACTAACCTGAGTTTCTCCAGTTTACAGTTATTTTTCAGTCCATCAGAGAACAGCTTCACTACTGAATCCTGGAGATTATTATTACTCAAGTCAAGATCCTTCAGATAGCTGGAGTCTGAACTGAGAACTGAAGCAAGAGCTGAACAGCTTTCCTCTGTTAGATCACACTCACTGAGCCTGAAAATAATACAAAATGTTATCAAATGCATCATATTCCTGTGATTGCTGTGGTGTTGAGTGTAGCTGATGGTGAACTGTACTCACTTGAGTATCTTCAGCGTTGATTTCTTCAGTCCCTCACAGATCTCTTTGACTCTTGAGTCCAGCAGACGGCTGTTGTTCAGGTTCAGCTCTTTCAGGATGGTTTTGGAGGAGAGAACAGTAGCTAGAACTGAACAGCTTTTCTCTGTCAGCTTACAATTATTCAGCCTAAACACAGAAACAGCGTTATTTAACAACAACTCTTCATATCTACTCACACATGTGAATGACAGTCTTTTACAATACAGAACAAACAGAAGATCACATTGACTCACTTGATTTTCTCCACTTTGCTATGAGAGTCCATCAAAAGAGCAGAGAGTTTCTCTCCATCCAGATCTCCTAATTTCACTTCACTCAGATCCAGTTCTGTCAGTAATAATGGACTTTTACCCAGAACTTTAGTAAGATACTCGCACACCTCCATTGCAGCAGTACTCTTCAGAAACCTTCAGTAAGTAGATGAGAATTTTAGATTAGTTAATTTTACAATTGTGAACATGCTGTTGATCCACACACACCATTTTTTGGAACAGATGGTGTTTACTGTTTAATTTGAAAGTTTTGTATGGTACATGTATTCCTAATTGATCTGCAATGTTGTTAATACAATGCATTTACATTGATCTTGCATATTATATATGATGTTTTATTTAAACACTTCATGACACAACATTTTTGATTAAACAAAATAAGATATGGTTTATTAATGTCACATTGCAGCATTGTTGGAGAGCCGTTAATTTCACTAAGTAAATTTTTTTAAATTACTTGATGGACTTTAATGAACAGTGTTCATCCTGTAGTAAATCATTGAGCTCCTTCACTCCTGATTGTCCAGGATCATTTCCTGTGAGATCCAGCTCTATCAGGTGTGAAGGGTTTGATCTCAGAGCTGAAGCCAGAGCTTTATAACCTTCTTCTGTGATACTGCAGTCTGAAAGTCTAGAAGAAAAAAAAATGTTTGTTTATTCTTTGTTCTTATCTACATAATACTTTACAGTCAATTACAGTATATAGTAAAATGCACAGTGATGCATGTACTGAAATTGAAATTTCAGCCTATATAGTCTTTAAGTTATCTAATCAAAATAGGACATTTACAAATGTATATTAATATACAAAAATATAGATTTAAATATACACACTTCAGTTTTTCCATTTTGCATTGTGTTTTTTTCAACAGAAGACAGATCTTCTCCATTCCTGTGTTTCCTAGTTTATTTCCACTCAGATCCAGCTCTATCAGGTTTGAAGGGTTTGAATTAAACGCTGAAGTTAAAGCAGCACAACCTTCTGCTGTAATACTGTTATTATTCAGCCTGAAGAGAAAGAAAACAAAAACAGAAAATATTCTTCAGTTTTTCTCAAAACCTTCTTTAATGAACAATAATTATTTTAAATAATTTAAAGACACTCTGTGGTGAAAATCAAGTTTTTAATGTTGTTTATATGTCTATGTAGTGTTTTTAATATGCTTTAAGACAAACCATGTGCAAATTCATAAGTCAGCACCATTGCTGAGTATTTTATGTTTGAAACTGCAGTAAACTAAAGACAGTCTAAAACCCGCGGCTTGAAATCGTGGGTGTTTGTGACGTCACAGACTACCTTGTAACCAATCACAACAACGTGCCGGCAGGCTTTAGCATATCATTAACTATGACTGCTCTGAAGCAGGAAAGTCTGGAGAGAAGCCAGTGGCCTGTTGCACAAAGCCGGTTTCAGTTTCTACCCAGGTAAGTTCAAGATTAGTTTGAGTAAACTCTGGTTATTCGGGTTTATGAAGGTGGATTGGTTTTTAGTGGGTTTCATTGCTATGGTAACTTACGCTACACGGCTAACCTGCTCTGGAGCAGGTTTTATTCTGGGTTAGAGATCGCAAACCCAAACTGGACCAATCAGCTGTGAGTAAAGTGACATGTAGGGGAGCACAGGGCACAAACTAACGTGGGGTTAGTTGTAACACAAGTGGTTTAAATACTTCCACACACGCTAACATGAAGAAACTTAGCGTATTTACTAGTTGCCATATCGACAATATATAAAGAAAAAATTGCGCCAAAATTCAAAAATCTTTGGAAGATATCACTGAACATTTATTTAACAATAGCAAAAGTAAATTTCTTACTTAAGCTAATTTTTCATCTATATTTTTTTGTTTTTATTTAAAATTAGACAAATCTGATATTATTTTAATCTCCAATCTCTTATTTAGCAGTTTGGATAGTTCTTTAATGCTTCACTAACTATCAGAAGACACTAACCAGGTTTATATTCCCGTTGCGCAGATAGGGTTCGTTGTAACACTGCATTATAATGTGCCCCGCTATTAGAACTATACTATTATATACAGTTACGATATAACTGGCATAATTAACTTTTATGAATAATATGAATTTCTGTTGATAAACTATGGAAAAAAAGATGAATAAAGACTGAGAGGAAGAACCTGAACATCCAGAAAATTTTTCAAGAAATGTTCAACATTTGTACTGACTCGTCTATTTGTCTCGTGTTCTGTGAGAGCTGTGAGTGGAGGGAGAGGAGTGTTTTTCTGAATGTCTGAATATGTTTCTTCATCTGTTTGCCTGTATTGTTTTGATCAGTGCTGTATAGCTGTGTTTTGCAAAGTGTTAAATTTGAATTTCTAAAAAAATGCTATTATTTTATATGAAAAAAATAATTATTGTATTTTAATGACAAAATATTTTAGTTTGTCATGTATATTTTTTTTAATTAAGTCAGCTAAAACTTTTAGCTGTCATATGGTCATGTTACAATGTGCCCCACCTATGGGGCATGTTATCACATTTCACTTCCCTTCTTTCAGGGTAAATAAAGAAAAAGGTATACACTGTATTAATGAAACAAAGCCACATATTTGTACCAGACATGTGTGAATTTAATGTGTAACAAAAGAAATTCCCTGAACCCTAAGTAGATTTACACAGGGGCCCCTGCAGGATTTTATCTCAGGGTACGCACAGAACTAGTACTTGTCCCGTCACAAGATGGCACTGTTTTCGACACTCTTAATGCTCTGAAACTTTTCCCGAAACGAAAAGCTTCAAATATTTAAGAGGTTTCATTTCTCCATCCCTACTCAATAGTTTTAGGCCTTTTGCAAATGTTTCAATCAAGTTTAGCTGTTTTAGAGAGCGTTTAAACATGTTGAGCTTGTTTTGTTAAATCTGTAGTAATATTTTTTATGTGTGGAAAAAGTGACGAAACTAAACTATCCAATCAGATTTCTTATCACCCATATCCCCCACGCCCACCCATGCACTGTGTTTTCTGAAGTCCACAGTCAACGCAGCCATCTACCAGGAAATTTTAGAGCACTTCATGCTTCCTTCTGCTGACAAGCTTTTATGAAGATGCTGATTTCATTTTCCAGCAGGACTTGGCACCTGCCCACACTGCCAAAGGTACCAAAAGCTGGTTCAATGACCATGGTGTTACTGTGCTTGATTGGCCAGCAAACTCGCCTGACCTGAACCCCACAGAGAATCTAAGGGGTATTGTCAAGAGGAAGATGAGAGACACCAGACCCAACAATGAAGATGACCTGAAGGCCGCTAACGAAGCAACCTGGGCTTCCATTACACCTGAGCAGTGCCACAGGCTGATCGCCTCCATGCCACGCCGCATTGATGCAGTAATTCATGCAAAAGGAACCCCTACCAAGTATTGAGTACATATACAGTAAATTAACATACTTTCCAGAAGGCCAACAATTCACTAAAAATGTTTTTTTTTATTTTTTTTATTGGTCTTATGAAGTATTCTAATTTATTGAGATAGTTAATTGGTGGGTTTTTGTTAAATGTGAGCCAAAATCATCACAATTAAAAGAACCAAAGACTTAAAGTACATCAGTCTGTGTGCACTGAATTTATTTAATGCACGAGTTCCACAATTTGAGTTGAATTACTGAAATAAATGAACTTTTCCATGACATTCTAATTTATTGATATGCACCTGTGTGTGTGTGTGTGTGTGTGTGTGTGTGTGTGTATATGTATATATATATATATATATATATATATATATATATATATAGTAAGATATTGTAGTCTGCCTCGACCCAGATTCCACTCCAAAGTATATTTTAGAATGAGCTCATCCCAAAAATGGCTTAATTATCACATAGAACAAGAAAGTCAACAGTTATGTTGTTTCTGCACCATTTGGGATAATCACATCCTGAACAAATGGTGATCAATTGTAGAATGGTAATGGGTGTGGGACAGTGGGAACCATCTCGGACAATGAGGTGTCACAACTTCATTAACATACAGACTATAACTGTAAACAGGATAAAAGGCTTGAGATTTGGATGTTCTGGGTTCATTCTGACACCGGTGAACCCAAGGTGCTTCATGTACTTTGTCACTGCTATGCTGCAATAAACTTCTTCATCGAGATCTTCAACGTCCTCATCATTTTTCTTACTATATATATATATATATATATATATATATATACAGGGGCGGTTTCTTCATTAGGGCAATAGGGCGACGCACCACCAAAGTGAGAAGGGGACGGATTTTTTTCAACCACAGTGTTATGCTAGCTGTCACTGCTAGGCTGTTTTGTTCTGCCTCTGGATATAGGCTATAGTCCAATCAACGTCAATCACGTTCTGTGGAGTACTGCCACTTTTTGGGCGATTTCACTCTGGCCGAGATTTGCCCCGAGTGCTCCCATAGACTTCCATTCAAAAAACTTATTTTTCGAACTGCAGGCACTCTAATGCATTCTCTATGGGTTCCGGGAGGGCTAGCACTAACGTGCTTTCGTTATCATACGTAACCTTACCTTGTGTAGCGATTGGTGGAAACGTCTCTATTCATAATCTTTAAGCTAAAGTGACATCCAATAATTTCCTCAGTGCAAAACTTACATTTCACAGACATTTTCTCCATCTGTAAATGTTAGAAAATCGAGAAAATATTTCCATTTTGTTGTCCAGGAGACAGGAGTGGAAGCACAAACTTCCGTGAACGAGTGCCGGCGTTCTAAAATTTAAAAAATGTAATGCTTTGAGCACTGTTGAGCAGATTCATAAATACCTCTCATTGGCCATTGTGTTGACATGCTCATTGGATATGTCTGTGATAGGATACAATGATCAAAACATGGCAGCATTTGAAAGCACACGGAAGTGTTTGAATTTGAAAGCGGGAGCAGGAGTGTTTGAAGGCAGGCGTCTATCAGCAGACTGGTCCAAGATAGACGCCTGCTTTCAAACACTCCCGTGTGTATCTGTGTAAGCGCTTGGTGAAGAGCTTCAGTGATGACTATTTACTACGTTTTTACAGCGTTGATCATTGAAGCCAATCACACACATATCCGATGAGCCGTGAACACAATGGCCAATCAGAGGTGTTTACGAATCCACTCAACAGCGCTCAAAGCGTCACATTTTTAAAATTTCAGTACCAATAGGTACCAAAGTCGGCACTTTTGACAACTCTAATATGTGTGAGTCTGTGTGTGTGTGTGATATTTTACATATAAAAATATAAAACAATATGAAATACTCACTGGAGTGTTTTGACTGTACAGTGTTTGTCCTGCAGTAGAGCAGCGATCTGCTTCACATTTTTGTCTCCTAGTTCACGTTTACTCAGATTTAGCTTTCTCAGGAGTAACGGGTTTTTACCCACAATTCCAGTCACAAACTGGCAGGCTTCATCTGCATCACTATCCAAAAACCTGCAGATAAGAAGATGAAGCTGGATTCATATAAATTCTTAAACTTGATCTAAGGAAAAATAACATGTGACTGTGTGTGTGAAATTGTTCATTTTGTATTAGTGAAATATTGTTTATAAAAATAAATTGCCTGCATATCATTTATTTTGTATTATTTCATCAAATCTCACCTCAGTGTATTGAGTTGACACTTCTGATCCTGTAGTAAATCATCAAGCTCCTTCACTCCTGATTGTCCAGGATCATTTCCTGTGAGATCCAGCTCTATCAGGTGTGAAGGGTTTGATCTCAGAGCTGAAGCCAGAGCTTTATAACCTTCTTCTCTGATACTGCAGTCTGACAGTCTAGAGAAAATACATAAACATGAATACAGTTATCAAATAATATCAACACAAGTGTTTAATAAATAGGGGTGTGAATCTTCACTGATCTCATGATTCAAATCGATTATGATTATCATGTCAACGATTCGATAACACAGGCTACACTCCTGTCAATGAAAACAAGCAGAATGAACTCCCTTTTTATCTTATCTGCTCCAAGAAAGTACACTTTCTGAATGTAGCAAACATCAAACATAACTTAAGTCTGAACAATGTTCACTCTAATTTATTTGAATTAATTTATAATATAATATAAAAACGAATTAACTGATATATCATATACTATGGGGCGCTGTTTGTAAAATAAATTGTGTAAGAAAAACTGGTCAAATTCTGTTGGATTTAGCTACAAAAACAGATACATTTTGCGATGTTTACCTAAATAAGCTTCATGCAATTAAATTACTTCAAATATATAAATAAATAAAATATCAAAGTTAAATCTAAGTGTTTTATGTAAATCTAAACCTTCTATTTAAATCCAAATGTGTTATGTAAATGTTAAATCTAAATGTAAATGTTACATCTAAATGTTTTATGTTAATGTTAAATCCAAATTCTAAATATAAATGTGAATCCTATATTTAAATCTTATATATATATATATATATATATATATATATATAATATATATAGTATATGCAGGGCTTGACATTAACTTTTTTGCTCACCAGCCACTGTGGCTAGTGGTTTTCCAAAGTTACTAACCACTCAACATTTTCACTGGCCACAATTTTGCTGTTGGGAAATTACATTTTATATGATTAAAGTTGACTCTGACATGCTAAAATTACTTGATTTTGAGTCATTTTACTTGTTTAGCTAGATTTAAAACCCTTTCAAACTTTCAAATGCAGATTGTCCACCCAAATCAAGACTAGGCCTACATGGTATATCAGCTGGTATGTACAGGTGGGCAAGGGGTGGGCAATATGAGCATAATATGATACATTTTATAATTGTATAAGTTATTTTTGTTAGGCTATATAAAAAGAAAAAAGAAACAAATTAGCAAATTACAAATACAATAGTAAATAGCCTAAACTCTTTTTTTTTTTAGATACAGTAGGTTTATTTAACATTTATTTAACATCTGTTGTTTGATTAACATTAATGACAGACAGATATTTAATTGGGCTGCTGAATGCATGGACGTAATATACTGACACATATCTAGTTATTACCCACCTGTTTACGTCCACTTAAGCCATAACCGACTGTATTCACGCGAGATACTCCACACGATGGACATTTTGACATCTGTGTGTGCGTGTATTTGACTATTCAGGCGCAAGGAGATCTGATCACGCGCGTGACAAAAAGAGAGAGCACGCACGCGGGAGAGCACTTCTGTTGTGTGTCATTCAGCGCGATTCCACCTATCCCGCCTTCACTAACTGCAAGTTAATCGATAACGAATTGTGATCGGATTGTAATTTTGTGCTACAACGAGCTTAGCTACCTTTCATTAGACTGTAGGCTGATATTATATTCAACCCGCCAATTTTGAGTTTGCACATTACTACACCTCTGGTGCGTGTGTAATTGTAAATGTCTCCGAGTTTTGTTACTGTGCTGTGCTCATCATCCTTTATTTCCACCACTTAATCAAGCCACTCTTCTTTAAAATTTGATGACGTTTTATTTCACATTTTACATTGCCTCTCATATTGAGCTACTTGGTCTGAAAACATGAAAGTATGTCTAAAAAGGATCCCTGTCACTCACACACGCTCACATCCTTCTCTTTCTATGGAACCTGTAAACCGCATTCATCAGTTTTAACTCGATAGCAACACAAACTCTATGGCGGTTAACCAGAGCACTGCAATAATTTACCCACACATTGTGGCTGTTCTCGGTGCGTCATTTTATTCTTTCTGTGCGGCATTTTATTTTTTCTTCCGTGCGCGGCCGCACACATGCACAGCTTAGAGGGACACAGCAGACAACCACTGTGAAATTGGCTCTGCCCAACAGGCCTCTGTACACATATGCATTTGAAATAAGCAATGTCCACACACAGACAAATCATTTAAACATAAATGGCCTACAGCAAAAGCTACAATTTACAGTAAAAGCTGTTTCCCTCCAGTTTAAGTAAGTTTGTGGAAGCTTTAAAAAGTAACTTAAAGGGTTAGTTCACCCAAAAACGAAAATTCTGTCATTAATTACTCACCCTCATGTCGTACCATACCCGTAAAACCTTCATTCATTTGTGTTCTTTGGAACACAAATTAAGATATTTTTGATAAAATCCGATAGCTCACTGAGGCCTCCATTGACAGCAAGTTCATTTACACTTTCAATGCCCAGAAAGGTACTAAAGACATATTTAAAACAGTTCATGTGACTACAGTGGTTCAACCTTAATGTTATGAAGCGACAAGAATACTTTTTGTGCAGCAAAAAAAAAAAAAAAAAAAAAAAGACTTTATTCAACAATTTCCTCTCTTCCGTATCAGTCTCAGACACGCATTCACAAGAGCATCATGACGGTGTGGAACGACATGAGGGAGAACACCAGTCAACACCACTGCTGAGTATTTTCCCTTTAAAACTACAGTTTACCAAAAACAGTCTCAAAAACATGGGGGACTTTAAAAACAGTTATGTGATTAATTTAACCCTTTTACCTGAGTTTCTCCAGTGTGCAGTTTGTATTTTCTAATGCGTTCTGGAGTTTCTTCACTCCTGAATCCTGCAGATTATTGTTGCTGATATCAAGCTCTTTCAGACTGGAGTTTGATCTCAGGACTGTAGCGAGAGCTGAACAGTTTTCCTCTGTTAGACCACAATCACACAGCCTAAAATGATGAACAGGAGAGAGAATTAATGCTTATATTTAGTGATCATTAATGTGTGTTTTGGCCAGTGTTTGGTTCATCTGATTGCTTTACAAAAATTTAAAATATACTATAACGAAAACAGTGCTGCAACTAATGTTTACTTTGTAAAATGATTTCTGTTGTTTAATTCTTTGAGACAGTACATAAAAATACTGTATTTTAAACATAATAAACCTGAGAAAATATTTCATTTTCTAAGCTAAAATACATGTGTATACAGTGAAAGTCATGCCAGCACTGAAATTCAATAATTAAAAATCACCAATATGACCAAATGAGAATTTTGCTGTCCAGTGGTCATGCCTTAACTTTGCCATTTCTAGTATTGCATTTGTATTGCATCCTTCTCATGGGCATTTAATAATTTTTGACTTTTCAGTCTGAGTTAAATTTCTTTTTTGGCTCAATTTAAAATAAAACCTGCTTAATAATTATGCACACCTGAATAAGGCATTTTTCATTTCCAGCATTCATAAACAATTATATATCACTTATAAATGATTAAACACAAAATTATAGTAGATATTAAGATTGATGTGGTTATATGTGTGTGTGTGTGTTAAACAATTAAAAAAATTAAGCAGAAGCAAAATTAAAATTTCAGCATCAACACTTGTCATTTATCATGACAATCTAATCAAATGGACATGTATAAATCAAATTTGAATCTAACATGCATAAATGTAGATGAATATTAATACACACTTCAATCTCTCCAATCTGCATTGTGTATTTTTAAACAGATGACAGATCTTCTCCATTCCTGAGTTTTCTAGTTTATTTCCACTCAGATCCAGCTCTATCAGGTTTGAAGGGTTTGAATTAAAAGCTGAAGTTAGAGCAGCACAACCTTCTGCTGTAATTCTGTTATTATTCAGCCTGAAGAGAAAGAAAACAAAGACAGGAAACATTCTTTAATTTATCACAAAACTTTTTTAATGAACAACAATGATAGTTTTAGTCCATACCAGACAAAGATATTTTACATGTGAAGTATTAAACCAAGGGAAATACTCACATCAGTGTTTTGACTGTACAGTGTTTGTCCTGCAGTAGAGCAGTGATCTGATTCACGTTTCCGTTTCCTAGTTTACGTTCACTCAGATTCAGCTCACTCAGGAGTAACGGGTTTTCACCCACAATTCCTCTCACATACTGACATGCTTTATCTGCTTTAGGACCCAAAAACCTGCAGAAGAGAAGTTGAAATAGGAAATCAGTAGTAAATCACTCTGATGCAATAAATTGTGCAGAATTTTGCATTAGTGAAATAGTATTTCTGTTAATTATTCATATTGTATATTTTGTATTAATTGATCACATCTCACCTCAGTGTCTTGAGTTGACACTTGTCATCCTGTAGTAAATCATTGAGCTCCTTCACTCCTGATTGTCCAGGATCATTTCCTGTGAGATCCAGCTCTATCAGGTGTGAAGAAGGGTTTGATCTCAGAGCTGAAGCCAGAGCTTTATAACCTTCTTCTGTGATACTGCAGTCTGAAAGTCTATAGAAAAGAGATTTGAAATAAAAGAAGTTAAACAATTAATATTACTTTAAAACAATTTTATATAATAAAAATCATCAAATGCCTTTTCTCTTATAAGAAAAAAAAATTATGGACAGAGGCATGTTTTTCCTGTTTCTTTAATTCACTACAGTAACTAAACTTTTTTAAGATTTAAATCCAACAATAGTTGATTGAACTCTGAACCTGAGTTTCTCCAGTGTGCAGTTTGTATTTTTGTCATAGATTTCATTAACATAATTAACACTAGACTGAGGAAGTTTTGAGTTCTGAAATTTACAGGATATTGTTATAGTACATTGACACCATATATGTCAAAAGATCAAGAAAAAATGCATTTCTCAGTTCACAAAATGTTATTAAAACAAACAATAGTTGACTGAGCTCACCTGAGTTTCTCCAGTGTGCAGTTTGTATTTTCGAATGCGTTCTGGAGTTTCTTCACTCCTGAATCCTGCAGATTATTGCTGCTGATGTCAAGCTCTTTCAGACTGGAGTTTGATGTCAGGACTGTAGCGAGAGCTGAACAGTTTTCCTCTGTTAGACCACAATCACGCATCCTAAAATGATGAACAGGAGAGGGAGAACTTACAAACACAAAGAACCTGATGCCAACATGACTACTGAGAATTGTTTTTGTTACTAGGTGTCTTTAACATACTTTAAATCTACAATACTACATGTACAATACTCACATCAGTTTGTTGAGTTTACAGTGTTTATCCTGCAGTAGAGCAGCGATCTGATTCACTCGTGTGTCTCCTAGTTTACGTCCACTCAGATTCAGCTCTCTCAGGAGTAACGGATTTTCACCCAAAATTCCAGTCAAATACTGACAGGCTTTATCTGCAGCAGGACCCAAAAACTTGAAGACCAGTGTTGTAGTCCTACCAAAAAAAGTGGTTTACTATTTTGCCTCAACCATAAAAAAGTACGTGTTTTTATTTTGTTGGTCACTAGTAACATTTGTTTCATTAAAAATAAATAAATGAATAAATCAATAAATAAATCAATAAATAAATACAGTGCATTCAAAAAAATGGTTATTTTTCAAGTAGCCTACTGCATGGCTGAAGTAGTTCCGCATTAGGTTTGTTGTACGCATAACAGTTCTATATGACTAAAATTAAAACATTGCTTTGGAATTAGATTAAGTGTGAGAATATATAAATCAGATAAATCTGAAACTAATGTTTTTCATTTTATGTAAGTGGGTGGGAAAAAGTACAGTACAGTGGTAACATAAAAGGCAATTATTTAATTGAAAAAATATGTTTATACTTATAATATCATGTCTAATATTTTTCTCACAAGGTATAAGTGGATCTTTACATGTAAATAGCTATAGCTACTTTTATAATTTAGGAAGGAAATTGTATCTCTTGCAAGATTATTACTATATTTGGGGTTTTTGAAACTGTTTGGAAAAACCACTGACGTGTGGATAGCGCATTCTGTCTCTTTCCCACACACATTTAAGTGCAAGTATCTTTATCAATAAAATAGTTTAGAGAAAGACACTTATAAGTGATTCTTTCTCTGCATAGCAATGTCTCAATTTTCTGTTATTAGTTCTAAAATGATACTTTGGTGTTAGTAACAGAGACTTGTACTGTTATTAAGATGTGAAAATAGTTGTTTTATTATAGCAAAACCATGTTTTTTTGGTGTATTGATTACCATTTGTATAACCACAAAAATACCATAGTTAAACTTTGTTTTTTGTAGCAAAACCATGGTTAATTTGCAGTTACCATGGAATAACTTTTTTTTTTAATTTGTAGTAAAACCATGGTAAATTTTCATAAGGTCTGGCAGAGTTCTCTTGCTGCAGTATGAACATGCACTGTCAGTCAATGATGGGCGGGAAAATGTAGAATGACAGAAGTGCCAATGCACCAATTACAAACAAAGAATCGTGAGTTCACACAACAGTATTGGACACACAGTTAAAGGGGAAGCTAAAATGACAGCAGATTATGGACTTTCAAAGGAATAAAACAAGTGGGTAACATGCAAATATTGATCCTTAGAAGTTGTAATACAAAAACAGCCCTGGGCAAAAAGTAAGTTTATGATGTATATGAGTATATGGCCCCGACTACATTACTGCTGAAGATAGAGGAAGTACAGTGATATTACCTGCCATAAAATTTTTCATAATATTTTAAAGGTCCTTTAATCATTTCAAAGCTTTTATACATTTCTTTTTGACGGTTTGATTCTCTTCCAGCTAAAAACTATTGCATTTTATTGTCTTATAACTCACCTCAGTATTGTCAGCAAATTCCACCAACTCTGTAAATCAATGAGTTCTTTCACTCCTGATCGTCCAGGATCATTTCCTGTGAGATCCAGCTCTAACAGATGTGAGTTTGATTTCAGAGCTGAAGCCAGAGCTTTATAACCTTCTTCAGTGATACTGCAGTTTGAAAGTCTACAAAACATGAAACATGAATTTAACATTGTGTTTCAAATTAAATTATCAGATGAATTATAACTTAAACTGAATCAGAATGATCAGTGCAGGTAGAAATGTTCATCAAATACAATATTTACAAATTGTCTGTTTTAGTACTTTGAGTTTAGTAGTTTTCTTCCCAGTAGACATGTGACAGTTTCAAAATTAAAACATTTAAATACTGTTTGACCTCCTTCTCTGTGTCAGGCAGATATAAAACAGAAAACATTGTTTTGTTTACGGGGTGCAGTTCCACCAGCGCCATCTACTGTCAGATAGTGAATTTGCTTATTCATTCAGCCCATCTCCTTCACTCATTCATGCTTCTCCTTCATGTTGGGGTTGTTTACAACAGAGTGAACATGACTCTTTAATGCAGCAAACCGGGTAATTCTAAAAATTCATTCTAAAAATCTACATTCATAATCAGTGTTGGGCACATTACTTTAAAAAAGTAATTATAGTTACTAGTTACTTCTCACAAATAGTAACTGAGTTAGTAACTGAGTTACATCATTATAAAAGTAATTAATTACCAGGGAAAGTAACTATTGCGTTAATTTCTCTGTACTGCACTTATACGTGGTAGCCATTAAAGAAGTTTTGATTTGTAGAAAGCCTTTCTTTTAAGTGAACTTCGTTTTGTAAAAATTGTATCTTAATTTTAATCATTTAATCAATCAACCAATTGGATTAATAAATAAATAAGAAGCAAATATAGCAGACAATATAATCATGACATGGATGCACCGGCGCGATCACTTGCACATGAACTGGAGCGCGTCTTACAGGCTAAATGAACTGAAACTCAGTGTATAGACTGCTTGCCTCACAGACATGACAAATATATCTACAGAAAGCTTGAAATGTCTACTTTTAAATGAAATAATTCAAAACGAAAAGAAATAGGCTACTCTCTGATTATGTAATGCGAATGAATTGTGCATTCTCTCTCTAAGCGCGTCCACATGCGGAGATGATGAGAGTCAGTTATGTTAACTTCATCTTTGCAGCCGACACTGATTCAGAAAACATTAGTTTATAAATAAACAATTAAAACGTCTCCTTGCTGTTTTTTGTCACATTCATAATCATTACTTTTGCCGGTTCTTTATGGCTAGTCAACTACTAGTCGACTAGAAAAAACTTATTTCACATATTTCGATCCAGCATGTCACAAAGGGTATTCTGGTTTGAGCTTGTGCTCCGCTCGCATGCTTTGACACACACACACACACCGAGCTTCGTACATTATTATCAGTTTAAAATTGTATTTGTGTATGACTAACCTGTACTATTTCTTTATAACAAAACACTTTGCAGGTCTATCATCTCTAGTCACACACACCAGTCATCATCAGTTTGCATGTGTCCCACCCCAACACACACACCAGAGAAAAAACTTTGCAGGTCCTGTGGCTGAGAGAGAGCCTACTCGGATGAAAACCAATTCAGTGAGCTCAATTATAGTAATGCCGCATTTTAATATCAGTAATGGTAACGGCGTTGTAACAGGGGAAAAAGTAATTTGTTTGATTACTGAAAAAAAGTAACGCCGTTAGTAACGCAGTTTATTTATAACGCCGTTATTCCCATCACTGTTCATAATACAGTTACTATCTTTAATAAAGTAACAAAAATTTTGAAGTGCCCACAACAACGATTATGTGCATGTTCATTATCATGATAATTTCTATTACCGTACACTGGCACATTTATTTCCCACTTCCCAGTACATTTCGTTTTAGCAATTTATTGTTAATATATTAACAGATAATTAAATGTGATTAAGGCTGTTATATGAAACAGTTAACACATTTACCTAAATAATTTATACAAATTTGTTTTGCTTATTTGACATCCATAGTTATTTTATTAGGATTATGGAAAATAGAGAAACAGGGTGATAACAAAGTTGCATATAACCTATATCATCATTACGAAGGATCTGTACCACATTAAAGATGAATGATGGTCTTATGGGTGTGGAATGACATGAGTTGAATTGGACTCTAAACTGTGTGAGACCACAAAATTAGTATTCTTACATTTTTATGCACTTCAGGGAGCAAGAAGATTCAGTAAATATATAATATCCCTGTGATTGCTGTGGTGTTGAGTGTAGGTGATGGTGAACTGTACTCACTTGAGTATCTTCAGTGTTGATTTCTTCAGTCCCTCACAGATCTCTTTGACTCCTGAGTCCAGCAGACGGCTGTTGTTCAGGTTCAGCTCTTTCAGGATGGTTTTGGAGGAGAGAACAGTGGCTAGAACTGAACAGCTTTTCTCTATCAGCTTACAATTATTCAGCCTAAACACAGAAACACCATTTTTATTATTCAGTTCACATTAGACACACACCAGTTTAACATCTCTTCATATCTGCTATCACATGACTGAAAGACTTTTATCATTAATAAGTAGAAGTTATAGGGCCCTATCATACATCCGACGCAATGCGGCGACAGGCGCAACGCAGGTGTTTTTTGCTAGTTTCAGCCCGACACAGTTATCATTTTCATGTCCTGAGCCACGTTGTTTAAATAGCAAATGCATTTGCGCCCATTTGTGCGCCCATGGGCGTGCTGGTCTGAAAAGGAGGTGTGTTCAGGCGCATTGTTGGTGCGTTACTATTTTGAGGCAACTGAAATAGACTAATGTGCCATTGACCAACTAAATGCGCCATTGACCAACTAATGTGCCATTGACCAACTAAACCCTGGTCTAAGGTCAATGGTGCAATATTGTTTTTGTTATTTAAAGAGCGCATTAGTAATATGCGCCTATATGCGGGTGCACAACACATGTACATTCTGCTTTATTACACACACAGGGAAGCGCAGCAACACACAAACATGCCAAATATTAAAAATAAAAGGATTACAATGTAAAAGATTATTATTGTGTGCATAAAGATAAAAATGCTTTGGTGGAATCCGGCTTTTCCCGCAGATAGTCTGCTCATGCACTTTAACCTTGCGCACAAGCAGATCCGTTTCCTCACTATAGAAGCGTTCAGTCATTCTGCTTGCAAATTCATCCTTGTAAATAGCAAATCCGACACGGTGTGAGCGCAACTGGTTTTAAAGAGAATGGGAGATGAGTCACTTGTTGGTTTATTGCACGTTACACCCAAAACACAGCCTCATTAAGAGAATAGGGACAACCTTTATAGACAATGCGCCAGGCACACAGACCTTTTTTCCCATCCTTAAACTAGCAAAAGTGGATTCGGACACGCCCTAAATGCACCTGCGCCGTGCACTTTAGACCATGCGCTTAGATCGTTAAAATAGGGCCCATCATGTATAAATCATATTGACTCACTTGATTTTCTCCACTTTGCTATGAGAGTCCATCAAAAGAGCAGAGAGTTTCTCTCCATCCAGATCTCCTAATTTATCTTCACTCAGATCCAGTTCTGTCAGTAATAATGGACTTTTACCCAGAACTTCAGTGAAATACTCACATGCTTCCTGTGCAGCAGGACTTTTCAAAAACCTAGAGGAAATAGAAAATTTAGATTTGATAAATGGAAAGAAAAGAAAAAAAGGATAAAAAGAAAAAAGCAAATTTAGATAGAAAAAAAGAAAAGATAAAAAAAATAATAATGTTGTCAGAATTGTATGCATGTATATATTGCAGCTCCCATCCTCCTTATGGATACAATAAAGCAATAAAATATAGCAAAGTGGAGAATGTGTTAAAGTCATAATTATAGTAAATAGTTCCAGTTTTGCTGAATTGCAATTCAGTAAATTCATTTTCATGCCATTCTAATTCTGCATTGGCCCATTTGTCACATCTACCTAGCTGCACACCTCTGACTCTATGTCTGTGGCTTATTTTGAAAAATCAAAGGCTTTTCTCACCTGATGGTCTTTAATTTACAGCATTCAAGACGCAGTAAATCAATGAGCCCCTCCACTCCTGATCGTCCAGGATCATTACCTGTGAGATCCAGTTCTATCAGGTTTGAGTTTGATTTCAGAGATGAAGTCAAAGTTTTATATCCTTCTTCTGTGATACTGCAGTCTGAAAGTCTATACATATACAAACATAAAAAAACATACACATGTTACATACTGCAACCAATGCCTTAATGACAACATCTGCTTCATTTGAATTTCTAAATGTTCCATAAAATATTTTCAAAATGAAATTAAAATGGTTAACTGAAACTGATATTTTTTTCAGATAATCTAATCAAATGGACATTTTATAAATCTTTATTATCATTCAGAAATGAAGATGAATGAATACACACTTCAGTTTCTCCAATATGCATTGTGTATTTTCCAACAGATGACAGATCTTCATTATTCCAGAGTTTCCTAGTTTATTTCCACTCAGATCCAGCTCTATTAGGTTTGAAGGGTTTGAATTAAATGCTGAAGTCAGAGCAGCACAACCTTCTGCTGTAATACTGTTATTATTTAACCTGAAGAGAAGGAAAAAAATAAAGACAGTATGGTCTCTTCAGTTTATTTCTGCCACAAAACACATCTACAGCAATAGAAGGGCTTTCAAAGTCAAAGAGAGTGGGCCTTATTTCTGACAGAATATGCATATATAACACAGCAAAACTAGCAAAATTTAAGTAAAAACATCTTAACCAATTCAGTAAACAATCCGTGATAAAATCTAAAGCATACCATGTGGAAGATTTTTATTAATCAGAATATAAAGATTTAAGTATAATATAGTAATTTTTATTCTCCTATTATAATCATGTATCTGACTGTGTCTGTGTAAGAGGCCGGTGAGAGAATGGGATGTGCATGCGTATGTTGGAGCCTCTCTCTCTGCCATTAGATATACGGTAACTATGCCTAAGCTGTTCTTCTCATTCTGCCATTAAGGAATAATTACATGATGAGCGGAAGCCTCTAATGTAAATAGGTTGGGGTCTGTCGTTCCACTTTTCAAAACAGACTGGACTCACAGCCAACAAATGGAAGAATTGATAAACAATATTGGTGCAGGGTTTGAAAATATATAAGATGAATTTATCCCACATGGGCGGAGAGCTATAGGAAAGCTGTATAAAATGATTGGGTGAGAGCTGGCCCGGCAGTTGTGTTCTACAGACAAACTCGGTTTTATTCACTTGTAATAAAACCTATCTTCTGGCATCAAAACTTAAAGTCTTGAAGAGTGTTTTTTCACAGAGGCGAAAGAAGCCACTACTACAAATTGGTGCTGCGAGCAGGGTTGGAATGGAGCAGAAGAGGGAAAGACCACAGCTGGCTGGCTGGACAAGCAACACAATAGGTGGCCACAAGGTAAGCTGTTTTTGCTTAATTTGTGTTGTTCGTTGGAGTCTGCCCGTGGTGGTAAGGACACTCAAAATTCTCCTCCAACCTTAACAAAAAGCAAGATTTTTGAGTTTTGATTCCAGAAGAAAAAATGCATGCACTAATCTGTATTTACTGTCAAGAGGACAGTTAAAAAGATAGATGGTGCATGCAATGATATGCATGCAAAAAGTATAAACACTCTGTTGCATTAGGGTCACAGAGGTCTGCTTGAATATACAAAAGTCCTATGGATAAACGGTCCGTTATGGTGACGAAGTGATAGATGGCTGCACGGAGAGGCAAAAATCCTGTAGGGTACCGCTTTTTACTGTGTTGAGAGACGTTGTTAGTGAAAGAGTAAGTAGAACTGACAGGTGTAGAATAGGAAAAGTGCGCTTATTATGATTTGAAAAGTTTTTCTTTTACCATATGCGTGTCATGCTGTTGTAAAAGGAAAGATTATGTTGTTTAATTGTAGTATACCGAGATAATCAAGGTAGTTTACTGCTGTTTTCTGCATTTTGCAAAGAAGAAACTACAATGAAGAGCTTGCTTTACTAAAATAGAATGAAGGAACTGCTGTTTTCAACCAGATGAGACGTTTTTGATATTAAGGGACCACTGAAAGAGATGAAAAGTGGAATTTAGACAAAGACACAATTGGGGCCAGAATTTACAAAGGTTCAATTTGATTAATGCAGTCTCTGAGTGTTCAAATTTCAGATGGCTTCTGGAAAAGGGACAAAAAGGAAGCAATAAACTGGAGTCTGTTTAACAAAGTGACGGAGAGGCAAAGACACGGCTGCAGAGAGAAGAAGAAGGAGGGGCTAATGGACTTTCAGCTCCCCTCCTGAAAGAGTTTACACTTCTGCATGGAGAAAGACTGACTTAACACTTGAAAAGGTGAAACTTTCACTGGAGACTTTTCCTGAGGGTGAAGAGAACATCCTGAAATGCAAACCTGAGGCAGGATCAATCAAAAGCCAGCCTGAGGAGAGGCAGAGAAACAACTGAAACCATACTCTACAACACCAGGCCTTTGACTGCCACAGACTGATGACCCAGTGCAACAGCTAAACAACTTCAACAGACTGATGATCTAAACAGAAGTACTTCCCTTCCCTTTGCATGCACAGGTGCTGCATATTTAATGATCACTATAGCGACTGCTTCAAATTTTGTTAATTATTCTATTAACTCATTTCATCTTGATTATTCACTGGTCTCACAGCAGTTCTGTGCATTCTGTGTTTAACTAACATTCATAATCTGCTTTTCATTCAGCATAAGGCTGGACTGGTACCTGGTACCTCGAATTTCATTGACAGACAGAAGTGGGTGCTTGACTCACCAATCAGATAGAAATTGAGCTGGATTTAGCATAGTGAGGGCTATCACATTAACCAACTAGGGAAAAGTATAACTGAATTATTGAGATCAATGCTGAGTTTTTTGGCAAAGTAAAAAGGCAGACACTAGATGTCTAAGAAAAAAATATGGTTGATAAAATAACAATATTGGTCACTCCATCTTGTTAAATGATACTTTTCTAGAGCTAGATTGAATAAAATAATAATAAAATGAAAATGATGGTGTTGTATGGAGTGAAAGGGTGTCTGATGAGACACTGAGGCATATCAATTATTTTGCCAAAAACAGCTGTATCCAAATTTTAATATGTGGGCCCACAGGGTAGATTATGGCCCCCATGAAATTGATTTCCAGGGGCATTTTATTTAAGTGCAATTTTTTATAATTATCTGTGTTGTTGTTTGTCAAATAGTACTTAACTTTAAACAATTACTTAAGTCAATCAGAGCACTACATAGACTCTTACCAATAAAATTTTAGCATTAACAAAAGCTATCTTTACACTGCAAAGGTGGAACAGAAGCTGCACTTGAAATAGCATAAATGTTTATTTACACAGACTGTTCATTTTTGTCAATTAATGCTCTTGATATTGTAATAATGATTATTAATGTCCATTAATAGATACATAAAATGTTTTTGTGTTTGGGGAAACTGAACGTCATATTCTGGCTACAAAGATAAAACAATCTTAGAACCATTTATGAAAATGAAGACTTCATTTGATCTTACCAGTATGATAAATAAATTACATTAACTGGAATAAACTGTATACAGAAAGAGCAGAGAACGGGACCGATTGTGAAGTTGTCCATAACTTGGGTGTAGCGTGAGTTTAAGCGCTCTCACAAACACTCCTGTTAAAATCACGGAAGCTGATGACACTGCGACATGAATCTTACATCCAATCTGCACTTTTTTGTTTATTATGGGAAAATTCACAAGTTTCAGTCAGAATTCAGACAGACCGCACACACTGAACAAAACTCTTTGTTTCAGCGATGACTAATCTGAACGCTTCTGATTGGCCATCATGCTTGACAGAAATGCATTGGTTATATGCAGCAGTCTTGAGGTGGATCGAATAAACGAATTATTTTTACGAGGTTTCAAAGTTTGTTTAACCAATGTTATCACTTAAACATATATTCTATAACATAAATATTTTGAAACAAATTTCCATTACTTTTCTAAAACTTTCTGGTTTATTTATTTTTTCCAAAACTTTTCCTGGAAATCACTGTTTTAAAATTCCATGACTTTTCCAGGTTTTTAATTACCGTACGAACCTGTTCTGCAGACCAACTTGGTTTTATTTGCTTGTAAAGTTAAAGTCTTGAAGAGTGGTTTTTCACAGAGGTGAAAGCAGCCACTACTACAATCACAAGCAATTAAACAAACACAACAGAACAGAGACATTTTTTCCATGTAGGAAATACTACAGGTAAAAAATAAGGTAAAAAAAAATACTACAGAAATGTAATCAAGTCATAAAATAAAAAAAGCATAGTCTGTATCAATTAAATATTGCTACAAAAGTTTTTCAGTTAAGAGCAAAATATAGATAAATATATATAAATAAAATAGAATAATAGCACTCCAGATGTGCACTCATACTTGTCTAACCTACTAGAATACATTATGTTGTAAATGCAATATCAAATAGTATTTTGTCTTAAAGATGCTTTCTACAGTATAAAACAATGTAAAATACTCACATCAGTCTGTTGACTGTACAGTGTTTATCCTGCAGTAGAGCAGCAATCTGATTCACTTGTGTGTCTCCTAGTTCACATCCACTCAGATTCAGCTTTCTCAGGAGTAACGGATTTTTACCCACAATTCCTCTCACATACTGACAGGCTTCATCTGCAGCAGGACCCAAAAACCTGCAGAAGGGAAGATGAAGCAGGATATAATTCAGTTTTTAACAAACCGTAGTCATTTTAGTCAAACTGTTCTTAGGCTGGAATTCTCAGCACGATTGGCTACTGTGCTAAACCATGCTGGTAGAATGTGGGTAGTGACGTAGATACTGGACACTTGTCTATCGCCTGGCGACAGTTTCTCTATAGTTGGCCAAGCGTGCTGTTTGAGTGAAGTAAACACAAGTAAATAATCAAATTAAAATCTTCCGTCCTCCATAATGTGATCGCTATTTACATCTAATGCCATCTGTAAACTCTTGCGTTACCAAGGAAATGATGAAACCACATTCGGTTAAGCAAGGAAAACAGTTTGGATAGATGGTGGAAAAGAGGCATAAATTCATCTTAATTCACCTGTAATTCATTTATTCTGTATTACTTTATCACATCTCACCTCAGTGTCTTGAGTTGACAGTTCTGATCCTGTAGTAAATCATTGAGCTCCTTCACTCCTGATTGTCCAGGATCATTTCCTGTGAGATCCAGCTCTATCAGGTGTGAAGGGTTTAATCTCAGAGCTGAAGCCAGAGATTTATAACCTTCTTCTGTGATGCTGCAATTTGAAAGTCTACAACAGGAATGAAAATGTAACATGATTAATTATAGGAATTCCAGAAGTTAAAGTTTACTTGTAAGTCAGATTTGTTTTCATGGAATTAATAAAATAATGTATTGCTTTTTACATTCAAAACAAACTATCAGAGTTACTTCAAATAAGCATGTTACTCTGTATTTTGTTATTTGTACAAATTAAATGCAAACTTAGTTTAAGTCAAAAACTGATGACTAAATTTATAAACAAACTAAAGGCCCACTGTTACACATCAACTCACATGAGTTTCTCCAGTTTACAGTTTGCTTTCAGTCCATTAGAGAGCAGCTTCACTCCCGAATCCTGTAAATTCTGATTATTGCTCAGGTCAAGATCCTTCAGACTGCTGGAGTCTGAACTGAGAACTGAAGCCAGAGCTGAACAGCTTTCCTTTGTTAGAAAACACTCACTGAGCCTGAATAATTGAACAACATCAATAATGAAGATACATAAAACCATTAATTGTAGATAAAAGAGCAGCTGACCAAAATGTATGATGTTCCAGCCCTTAACAAATAATTCAAATGCTAAAATCCTGCAATGATTCTATGCCTCAAAGCATCAACAGAATCACTGTTTTACACACAGCCACTATGCAGTAAATTCAGAGTTAAGGGGCCTGAGTTCTACAGATCCACACACTGATCTGGATACTCGAATCTGCCTTATAAACTAACTACATGTATAGAATATCTTTTCCATCATTCAATGAATTGACTACTAACAGTGAGCTGTTACATATTTCTGTTTTCAAATAATGTGGCTCAGATATTTCCATGTGATATTTTTCATGCACTGTAAACTCGAACAGTACTACTAACTTATAAAGATTGAGAACACTGCAATTAAAGTCTGCTACATAGTTAATGCAACTTTAAACAATTACATTTTATTAACGAGGAATTTAGTTTTGTTTTTGTGTGGCCCAACATTTGAGTAAACGCTCCAATTATTATTTTTAAAGTTTACTAAGTGACGTCATCCACGTCACATCGTTGCTCTAACCAACAGTATCAGAAGAATACATTCAACATGCCAGTGTTACGGTTTAACTGGTTACCGTGTTATCTGATGACTTTTTTTGCACTTAATTCCAGCTGTGAATCGATCCGCGGCAGATTTGTCAATCCTGCAAACATGCCCATTACAATTAAACGTTCTCAAATATGTGCTGTTGGTATCATTGTAAAAGTAAAAATAAGTGATTTCATAACTTGTAAATGGCAAAACTTTGTTTAAAAAAAAAAGTTTTCAAAGCCTGGTCGTTTCGGGATTCGAACTAGTCCAAAAAGAGAGATATCAATCACCATTGAAGTGAATTATTACACTGAGCTACTTTAGATCTGCTTGAATAAGATGGTTCTTGATATACAAAGCTTTCACAATTTTTTTGTTACATTATGACAATGGGCTGGGCCTGTGTTAACTTGTGCGTTATGCTCACAAACTGACAATCTTAAATTATATGACATTTGACTGGCATTTTCTTATCAAAACATTCCCTCAAACATAATGGAACACATTAGCCTACTTTTTAAATTAAGTTGATTAATATTATATATAATTAATAATATGGTCCGTGTGTTTTTGTTTGCTTCTTGTAGAGGTTTTTGTTTTTTGTGCATCAGGCATGTTTTACAGACAATTCAAATGTAGCCTGGATTGATAGTTGTGAGAATAAGTGTTCATCAAATCAGCATTAACTGAAAAACAGACTGCAGTTACAGTCTAGAAAATTTGAACATATGAATGGATAATTTCGGCTACCCTACCAACATTTCAAAATACTTTCATGTACAGTATACTTGTGCCTACTGTAGGGCTTATTTTTGAAGTTTCATTGTTCACTAAAAAAAGACTGATTTATGACGCAAGCTATATTATGCGACAATATTTTGGGAAGTAGCATTTTCATGTAAAAATGTAATTCCAAAATTAATGCAAAGTAATCAGATGATCAGCTTGTGAGCATAAGGCACAAGTTAACACAGGCCCAGCCCATTGTCATAATGTAATGTTAAATTGTGAATGGCTTCAATATCAAGAGCCAACATTCACATAAATCTGAAGTAGTTCAGTTTGATAAGACGCCACATCGGCGATTGGATGTGTTAATTTTGGACGATTTTGAATCCCAAAACGACCAGGTTTTTGAAACTTTTTAATTATTATTTTTAGTTAAACTTAGCTTTACCGTTACAAGTTATGAAATCACTTATTTTTTACTTTATCAATGATACCAACATCACTTAGTGAGATCGTTTCACAGCTGGAATTAAGTGCAAGAGGTCACCAGATAACACGGTAACCAGTTAAACCGTAACACCAAGCGTAACACTTGCAAGCAACTGGAGCAAACTTAATGGAACAAGTTGTAAGTAAATCAAAACATCTGTGAACATTTCTTATTTGCTTTTAGAATGTTTTATGAATATTATGATGAAGAAATGTTTTAATTGTTGGAAAAGCACAGCATTTCCCCAGTGCTTATAAATGTGCATTTGTAATGCTATTTTATCATCACTGCCTTACTTTGATGTTAAAATTACACTATAAGCAATGATGTTAATGTTAGCTGGTATTTTTTCAGTAAACGCAGTCCTACATTTTGAATGTTGTTGTTGTTAAGTGCACTGTTTAGAGCTGTTTTTCCCAAAAGCACCGTGAGCTAAGTCGATCATTGAGACCCTCGGAGGCAAATGTTTCTATGATCAATTTAGACTTCCAATGCTTTTGGGGAAACACCGTGATTTTATTTGGTCTATGTTTTATTTCTACACGCAAAAACTAGCCGCTAACAGTAACTTCATCCAAGATTAGGTTAAGGCTAATAAACAGACATGAATTTAGCAGTACTGTATATTGGATATTAAGTTTACAAAAGAAATCTACAAACTTGTAGTAAACCTTTATAAACATTCTTTAATACCAGGCTGAACTGGATGCTTAATACTAAAGTGTGAGCCTCAACATTTAAGGTAATTTCTGTTGAGTTGAAGTGCAAGGTGTGTGATGTCTCCTCAGATAACAGGACACAGACTCTTTTCCAAATCCATTGTTGGTTATACACATACTTGTGTGTTTGTGGTTTTCTAGGTTTGTGCTAAGTTTCACTGTATCAAAGAAAGTGGCGCACACCAGCAAGTACTCAGTGCATTAAGAGAACAGCAATTAGCATTAACTATAATTGTCTAGTTTTAGTCTCGTAAGTTAAATTTACAGTTTTACCCTCTATGCTTATTTCAGGAAGAGTTGGCCGAGCCAGACATCACTGACATCAACAGACACAAACATCACTACTGTTGATTTTGTCATCATGGACAACGAAACAACTATGAGTCCTGCAAGCACAGCAGTTGTGATGGAAGATGATCTTCCAGTGTGTTTGACATGTTCAGAAATACATAGTCACAAGGTTTTAAGAAAAAGGTTGAATAAAAATCCACAATTGTATAGCCAATGTTGTGTGTGTGTGTGTTTGTTTTTTTTAATAGTGAACTTCAGCATGATGAATTAATTATTAGCCTAAGTTATGTGTATTTTTTGAGTTAATATTTGTATTTAATAAAGTACCACTGCATCAAAATAATTGAGAAATGAAAAACATTACATATGTTAAACAATAGTTTTAATTACAGTGCACTTAAACATTAAATAAAATAAAATAAAAAAATTCAGTTTGACTTAACTGTTATTTATAATTATTTTTTACTTAAAAAATGAGTTGATTTACTTAAATGTTTTGTGTCTAGAAAAATTGAGTACTCAGAACTTATCGGGTTTTACAGTGTGTGCTGTGGTCACCTAGTTCCTTAAAGGATTAGTCCACTTTCAGATAAAATTTTCCTGATAATTTACTCACCCCCATGTCATCCAAGATGTCCATGTCCTTCTTTCTTCAGTCGAAAAGAAATTAAGGTTTTTGATGAAAACATTCCAGGATTCTTCTCCATATAGTGGACTTCACTGGACTCCGCTGTTGAAGGTCAAAATTACAGTTTCAGCGCAGCTTCAAAGGGCTTTAAATGATACCAGACGAGGAATAAGGGTCTCATCTAGTGAAACGATCGGTCATTTTCTAAAAAAATACAAATGTATATGCTTTATAAACACAAATGATCACCTTGCGAATGCTTCCGCTTTCCGTATTCTTTAAAAAGCTTATACTGTATGTCCTACGTCATCCGTATTCAACTTATGGAACGAACATGGCTCCAGTTCAATTTTTTCCATAAGTAGAATAGGGAAGGCGTAGGACATACAGCGTAAGCTTTTTGAAGAATACGGAAGGCGGAATGGTGGAACCACTTGCAAGGCGATCATTTGTGTTTATAAAGCATATACAGTTGTATTTTTTTTAGAAAATGACCGATTGTTTTGCTAGATAAGACCCTTATTCCTTGTCTGGTATCGTTTAAAGCCCTTTGAAGCTGCACTGAAACTGTAATTTTGACCTTCAACAGCGGAGTCCATTGAAGTCCACTATATGGAGAAGAATCCTGGAATGTTTTCATCAAAAACCTTAATTTCTTTTCGAGTGAAGAAAGAAGGACATGGACATCTTGGATGACATGGTGGTGAGTAAATTATCAGGAAAATTTTATTTGAAAGTGGACTAATCCTTTAAATGCCACTTATAATTAGTGTCCATGAGATTATATAAAAATCTGGATTTTTCAGAGATAGGAGAGTTATTGACGGAGTACACATTTGTCCCAGCTCATTGGAACATGTTTTAAATCAGTCCAAGCTCATTTGAGGAAGCAGTGGCTTGTAAACATATGAACATATTTTACCTCAGTGCCAGGCTGTCGCTAGAGGGGAGAAAGGTGGCGATGATTCTTGATAAAGTCAAAACATTATTTGTTGTTTGACATCAATAAAAAAAAAAATCTGTCCTCATGAGTGACTGTAACTTAAGTGCACTGAAAGGAAATGCCTAAGCCTTTAATGAGGAGAACATGGAAGTACCTGTGCAATTTTCCATAACTGTTTCTTTAGGCCTTACTTGAAAAGGTACATAAGCATCTCTTTTACATAAACCTCTGTTTACCACCTTTCTGTAGACTATAATAATGCATTGTAATTTGAATCCAGCAAATAACACTAACATTTTTACATCTGGCAGATTTTACATTTATATTTATAAATACAAATATTTATATTAGTAAATTAAATCAAATCTCAAAGTTGAATACAGGCTTATATATATATATATATATATATATATATATATATAAAAGCCTGTATTCAACTTTGAGATTTGATTTTTTTTTTTTTTTTTTTTTGACAAAAGAACAGAATATCCAGTTAGCCATATTCCTGTGATTTCTGTGGTGTTGTGTAGCTGATGGTGAAATGTACTCACTTGAGTATCTCCAGCTCACACACAGGATTCTTCAGTTCCTCACAGATCTCATTGACTCCTGAGTCCAGCAGATGGCTGTTGTTCAGGTTCAGCTCTTTCAGGATGGTTTTGGAGGAGAGAACAGTAGCTAGAACTGAACAGCTGTTCTCTGTCTGCTCACAATTATTCAGCCTAAACACAGAAACAGCATTATTTATTATTCAGAACATATTCAACACACATTAGACCAACAGCTCTTCATATCTGCTCACACGTGATTGACAGCCATTTAAAATGAAAAAAAAAAAAAAAAAAACGAGAAGTTATAATTTATATATAAAATATAAAATCATGTTGACTCACTTGATTTTCTCCACTTTACTATGAGAGTCCATCAAAAGAGCAGAGAGCTTCTCTCCATCCAGATCTCCTAATTTATCTTTACTCAGATCCAGTTCTGTCAGTAATAATGGACTTTTACCCAGAACTTTAGTGAGATACTCACACGCTTTCTGTGCAGCAGGGCTTTTCAGAAACCTACAGGAAGTAGAAGAGAACTTAGCTTAGATAAGCTTGTTAAAGCAATAAGAAGAAAATTCTTGAAGAAGAGACATTGTTTTGTTTCCGTTGCTTTGTTTGCGATCAGATAATTTTCAACAAGTAAACTTCTGGAGATTTTTTAGCCCAAGAATCAACTAAAGGCTCATTTCCACCGAGCGGTACAATTCGGGATGGCAAACTGATCCGGCTTGCGTTTCCACCGCCAACAGTACCCTTACTTGATTGGCGTGGTGTATGCTGGAAAGTAGCAATCAACGTCATTCCCGCGTGAAAAAGAAAGTGACAGTAAACAACAATGGAGGACATACAACAGCTTTGAAGCCTGCAAAAGAAAAAAAACAGCCGAAAAATACACATTGTGTTGCAAAGGTATTGTGTTGTCATTCACCTTGTAGCATGTGCAAGTGGCATTCTGCAGTAAGTGCAGATCCACCCTTTTGGTACCAGTACTATTGGTAATGTTGTGCTTGGTACTCCAATGAAAGGGTCCCAAAAAAGTGGTACGGTACAGAATTAGGGTACCATTCACAACTTCTGACAATGGAAACAGCAAGATTTGTGTACCGTACTGAACTGTACTGTACCGTACCGCTCGGTGGAAACAAGCCATTAATGTATGCATTCAAACTGTCAGTCCAAAACATAGCTATAAAGCAGAGAAAACCCAGCCAATTTCACTGGAAATGGCAGAGAGAATAGTGACTCGTGTCCAGATTTCAGCAAATCACTGTAACAGCAGAGATTTCAGAGCAGCCCAAGACATTTCACATCATGCTGTGTGAAATACAGACTGCAAGAATTTTATAATGGATTCTGCACAAAACATGTTTTAGAGGTTTCATTTTCTGTTGTTGTACTATATACATGCATTGTGAATTATGTATTTTTTTTTTAATATTGAAAATTATGTTCTTGACTTTTTCATGTTTGGTTTGGAGTGCACAATTCACAATTTTATGGACTTCTTACATCATTTGATTTATAACTGTCATTTTGGAGTCTCCAAGTGTCCATTGGAAAAACCTGTATTTACCTTGAAAAAAAAACTTACAGAAAAGCTTGTGTCGATGTACATATTATCTTGTGGTTATTTGAATGTTTCTTATGTTACAGGGGTGCAAAATAATAATAAATAATAAATGCTAAGCATTGTATAAATTAATCAAATCTATAAAAACACTGCATAGTCTTCATTGTGTAAATCAAATATATATTTACTCTTATTAAAGTTACAAAAGTGGAATTGTCAAGAGCAGTGAGACTTTTTTTCTCTTTTGGTGTTTGATTAATGAGTAAGTTAAGAAGGCATGAGCCTGCTGATAGGCTTGTTCGAGATGCACTGGTGCTGCGCAGACCGACTGGCATATGACGTCAAATTACCGCAAGAGCGATTCAAAGGCATAATGAGTCGTATGCTCTCCAAAACACTCTCACGGTACTTTGATGTCATATGCCGATAGGACTGCATTTGCCGATGCATCTTGAACAAGCCTGATGTCATTCACCATGAACCCCCCCTCCTCCTCCTCCTCCTCACACACACCCCACACACTTTCAAAAACTTCTTTGATCTAAAATGTTCAGACCAAGCGTGCTGAAAAGTGAAGCCAAAGCGCCTCGATCGTTCCCAGGTGGCTGGATGCAGTATAGGCCATAAACCACACCCTCTCCGTGTAATGGCTTTAACTTTAATTTCTTGGGATGTGAGGCAAACTAAACAATCAAATTACACATCAAATATTTTTTTTCCAAAGATGGTTTCTGTCATTTTCTGCAGTTTTTAAATCACACTGATGTTAGTTCAAGTGAACTGTGATTCTCCATTCACCATCGGCATCGCTGAAGAAGTCACCAGCCCCACTCCTCATCCAGAGTTCAGCCTGCCTTCACCCAGCGACACGGACAACAAGCCAGAGCCCACCGCAGATGGAGGTAATCAGCCTGCCACGGAAACGACTCCTCCGCCATGGCGCCTCCCCCCCCTCGGCTCCGCCTGGGACCATTGGCCATTCGGCTACACCGGGCTCCCTCGAACCTCCAGCTACACCTTGGTCGGACGTCGCCACGCCTTCGCCACGGACTTACGAGTCGTCTGCTGCGCGACGTCTCTCCACCCCTACGGCTCCGTCTGGCTCCGGTTCCACCTCAGACCTCTGGTACCCCGGCTCCTCCTCAAGGGATCGTCGCCACGCCTCCCTCGCGGCCTCCGAAACCTGCGGTGTCGTGCCTGGTCGTCGGCCATCCATCTGCGCTCTGGGTTCCTTCTCCATCGGCTCCGTCTCCATCAGTCATCCCCACGGTTTCATCGAGGAGTTTAACACCATGGTTCCTTCCTCCCTCGACTCCGCCGTGGGACACCATCCTGGCTGAACTCTGGAGTTTCCATCTACTCGTCCTGCTCCTGGTCTTACCCTGGCTCCTCCCACCCCTCCACGCCCCCTTGGACTGGGTTTTTTTTTTTTGTTCCCTGGACTCTTTTCTTGTTTTTTGTTTTACTCCGCCCTCCCCCAGAACCTCCACCCTCCCTCCTCAGTTGGACTCTTACGGCGCGAGGACGCGCCTATCCGGGAGGGGGCGAACTGTTACAAACCCTCATGTTTCTGTGCTTCCCCGTGACCTAGTTTTCCCCATTCTGTTTCATTAGTTAATTTGATTCACCTGTGTCTAATTATCTCATCACCTTGTTAAGTTCCCTTTGTTTGCTACATGTATTTAAGCCCTGTGTTCATCCTCATTCTCATCCTTGTTTGGTTGTGTTATTCCTACGTGTTATCATTAAAGCCTGTATTCATCTACTCTTCTTTGTTTCGCCTTGTGTTTGAGACCTACTGTGACAATAATGAGTTGATCTGCAGTATTAACCAATTCTGTGAGAGCGTGGGTGGGACCATAATATCGCGGCTCCACTTTGCGCTCACAACTGCGCAGACTCTGGCTTCAAGTTTACTATGCGTAGACTCAAGATGTCAGTGCCATATTGGCACACCGGCAGTAGGGATGGGCGATACCACTTATTTTGTTTTTGATATGATACAGATACTTTCAAGGCCGATATTGCCAATACCAATACGATACCTCTAATTTGAACTTATACAATTAAAAAAAAAATTAAATTATTGAATTACTAAGAGTAAAATGGGTAATGATATCCATTTAACATTATATTTGAAAGGTATTTTAACATTCAATACACCTTAATTACAATTTATTAGATTATATTTTTGTTTACATTTATCAATTGACTTCTGCAGATTATATTTACGCTTTTCAGAAGGGACTGCCAGTGACAGGCTGTTGCACCAATAAAATGCAACCTTTGTATTCTGACAGTGTATCAACATTAGTTACAGAATAGAACATCAATATGAACTTTTAACATTCAATTTAAATAAATGTAATTGCACAAACTATGTAGGCTACTATTTCATTTGGTTTACTGTGAAATAACTCAAACATATGTTTTTCTGTCCACTGATAAGCATTGTTCTGGGCGGCATTTCCCAAAAGCATCAATGGTTTCTTATGATACTAAACACAGCCCTGTTTGAGTGTGTCGGCAATGAGCGGATGCTCTCTGTGATTGATTGGTTCTGACTTGCAGCATTTGCGTGTGTTCAGATGAGCAGGAAAATAGTTCTACAACACAATTATCTGCTAACATAGGTTATTTGTCCAATTCAATGCATATTGTATGCATTAAATTTATTGTTAAATAAACAAAATCACTGGTAAAAAAAAAAAAAAAAAAAAAACACACCTTAGTATCTATATTTTTATTTGAGTATCGATACTTTCAATACTCAACGTCAGTATCGATATATCGATACTTCATATCGACACGCCCCTCCCTAACCAGCGGCTTCAGTTACTACAGTGGAAGAGAGTGAAGGTGCATCATTCATTTTTTTTTTTTTTTTTTTTACAGTATATGGTTCAAACCAATTTCATTTGGTCCAAATGAAATTATAGGGTGTCCTACCTGCCTGTCTATCTATGTATTTGCATATAACTATTTGCATACCTCCACATATCAAATAGAGTGGTGTAGGGATGATTCATTTTTGCAGGCCAAAACCTAGAAACGAGTTAGCATTTTAACACTCCCTGTTGATGGGTTTATAAAAGGGTTTTTGGTTAATTGCTTGAAACAATGTCAGTGGTGAACACAACCTCCAGATATCTTCATGTTTTATTATACGACATAAATTACATTAGTAATACCCTCTTTTTTTTAAAGCTTTTACATGTCTCGTAAAAAGCAGTTGCTAACAAGTAGCTAAATGGAACTACAGTGATTGTTGGGGAAATTAACCATCATCAACCGAACAGATAAACTCATCTACTCACTAGTCCACTTTCACAGCCTCATTAATTATGCTCTTGCAAACTATTATAGTTGTTAGTTGTTGGAAGCTTAGTGATGGTGTAATTGAAGTCATGCGTGTAGTGTGGCCATGGTGTAGTTTGTTTACAGCCTACATTTATCAATTGACTTCTGCAGATTATATTTACGCTTCAAAATTCTTCATTTGTGAAGATTATTACGATAAAGAATCATAAGCTTTTGATAGTCAAAGACATTACTTAATCAAAAAGCCAATGGAAAAAAACCTATTGACTTCTGGGTTGGCCTACAAAAATGTGTCATCCCTGCACCACACTATAGCGAGAGGTTTGGGTGTGGCCACTGTAGCACACAGACCCAGAAGGTTTTTGGCCAGTGTGACCAGAAGGTTTTTAGTCAATTCAGAATTCATGTGGGACGTACTTCTTAAGACAATGTAATACAATGTTCCAGACAATCATAACCTTCCATACTTTGTGATGTGATTAATTAAACAATGAATCAAATGAACACATCTTCTTAACTGATTACTGGTGTAACATTGCATTATGGTGCAGAAAGTTAAAGTAAAATTAAAATTTCTTCACCTGATGGTTTTCAATTTATAGTGCACACCCTGTAGTATATCAGTGAGCTCCTTCACTCCTGATTGTCCAGGATCATTTCCTGTGAGATCCAGCTCTATCAGGTGTGAAGGGTTTGATCTCAGAGTTGAAACCAGATCTTTATAACCTTCTTCTGTGATACTGCAGTCTGAAAGTCTACAGAAAAAAAAAACATTGTGTATTCTTAATTGAGAGCGTTTATCATACAAGTACTGAGCTTTACAAATAATTCTGACTAACAAAAATGTATGCTAATCTTGTGTGCTGTAAATACTGTATATACATTAACCAAAACCTTGATAATAAATTTATTAATTGAATGAACTGTCCAAAATAATTTATTTTTTATTCAACCACATCTTGTTTCAAAATTAATTTCTTCAGTCAAACACAAAAAGAGATATATTAGGCTGATATATTATAGCAGAATATTAGGCTGTCACAGTAAAACTGAGGTGAAAATAGTCAAATTACAGCCTTCATTTTCATCATTTTATTTAATCAGATGAACATTATAAATGTATATTGAAACAAATGTGCAATGATATAAATACACACTTCAGTTTCTTCAATCTGCATTGTGTATTTTTCATCAGATGACAGATCTTCTCCATTCCTGAGTTTCCTAGTTTATTTCCACTCAGATCCAGCTCTTTCAGGTTTGAAGGGTTCGAATTAAACGCTGAAGTCAGAGCAGCACAACCTTCTGCTGTAATACTGTTATTATTCAGCCTGAAGAGAAAGAAAACAAAGACAGAAAATATTTTTCAGTTTTTCTCAAAACCTTCTTTAATGAACAACAATTATTTTAAATAATTTAAAGACACTCTGTAGTGAAAATCAAGTTTTTAATGTTGTTTATATGTCTATGTAGTGCTTTTAATATGCTTTAAGACAAACCATCTGCACATTCATAAGTCAGCACCATTGCTGAGTATTTTATGTTTGAAACTGCAGTAAACTAAAGACAGTCTAAAACCCGCGGCTTGAAATCGTGGGTGTTTGTGACGTCACAGACTACCTTATAACCAATCACAACAACGTGCCGGCAGGCTTTAGCATATCATTAACTATGACTGCTCTGAAGCAGGAAAGTCTGGAGAGAAGCCAGTGGTCTGTTGCACAAAGCCGGTTTCAGTTTCTACCCAGGTAAGTTCAAGATTAGTTTGAGTAAACTCTGGTTATTCGGGTTTATGAAGGTGGATTGGTTTTTAGTGAGTTTCATTGCTATGGTAACTTACGCTACACGGCTAACCTGCTCCGGAGCAGGTTTTATTCTGGGTTAGAGATCGCAAACACAAACTGGACCAATCAGCTGTGAGGAAAGTGACACGTAGGGGAGCGCGAGGCACAAACTAACGTGGGGTTAGTTGTAACACAAGTGGTTTAAATACTTCCACACACGCTAGCATGAAGAAACTTAACGTATTTACTAGTTGCCATATCGACAATATATGAAGAAAAAATTGCGCCAAAATCCAAAAATCTTTGGAAGATATCACTGAACATTTATTTAACAATAGCAAAAGTAAAATTAGCTAATTTTTCATCTATATTTTTTGTTTTTATTTAAAATTAGACAAATCTGATATTATTTTAATCTCCAATCTCTTGTTTTGCAGTTTGAGTAGTTCTTTAATGCTTCACTATCAGAAGACACTAACCAGGTTTATATTCCCGTTGCGCAGATAGGGTTCGTTGTAACACTGCGTTATAATGTGCCCCGCTATTAGAACTATACTATTATATACAGTTACAATATAACTGGCATAATTAACTTTTATGAATAATATGAATTTCTGTTGATAAACTATGGAAAAAAAGATGAATAAAGACTGAGAGGAAGAACCTGAACATCCAGAAAATTTTTCAAGAAATGATCAGCATTTGTACTGACTCGTCTATTTGTCTCGTGTTCTGTGACAGCTGTGAGTGGAGGGAGAGGAGTGTTTTTCTGAATGTCTGAATATGTTTCTTCATCTGTTTGCCTGTATTGTTTTGATCAGTGCTGTATAGCTGTGTTTTGCAAAGTGTTCATTGTCAAACTACAAAATTATTTGAATTTGAATTTCTAAAAAAAAATGCTATTATTTTATATGAAAAAAATAATTATTGTCTTTTAATGACAAAATATTTTAGTTTGTCATGTATATTGACAAACTATATACAGATAAAACTTTTAGCTGTCATATGGTCATGTTACAATGTGCCCCATCACATGTTACAATGTGCCCCACCTATGGGGCACGTTGTCACATTTCACTTCCCTTCTTTCAGGGTAAATAAAGAAAAAAGTATACACTGCATTAATGAAACAAAGCCACATATTTGTACCAGACATGTGTGAATTTAATGTGTAACAAAAGAAATTTCTTGAACCCTAAGTAGATTTACACAGGGGCACCTGCAGGATTTTATCTCAGGGTACGCACAGAACTAGTACTTGTCCCGTCACAAGATCGCACTGTTTTCGACACTCTTAATGCTCAAACTTTTCCCGAAACATGCAGAGAAAAGCTTCAAATATTTAAGAGGTTTCATTTCTCCATCCCTACTCAATAGTTTTAGGCCTTTTGCAAATGTTTCAATCAAGTTTAGCTGTTTTAGAGAGTGTTTAAACATGCTGAGCTTGTTTTGTTAAATCTGTAGTAATATTTTTTATGTGTGGAAAAAGCGACAAAACTAAACTATCCAATCAGATTTCTTTTCACCCATATCCCCCACGCCCACCCATGCACTGTGTTTTCTGAAGTCCACAGTCAACGCAGCCATCTACCAGGAAATTTTAGAGCACTTCATGCTTCCTTCTGCTGACAAGCTTTTATGGAGATGCTGATTTCATTTTCCAGCAGGACTTGGCACCTGCCCACACTGCCAAAGGTACCAAAAGCTGGTTCAATGACCATGGTGTTACTGTGCTTGATTGGCCAGCAAACTCGCCTGACCTGAACCCCACAGAGAATCTAAGGGGTATTGTCAAGAGTAAGATGAGAGACACCACACCCAACAATGCAGATGACCTGAAGGCCTCTATCAAAGCAACCTGGGCTTCCATTACACCTGAGCAGTGCCACAGACTGATCGCCTCCATGCCACGCTGAATTGATGCAGTAATTCATGCAAAAGGAGCCCCTACCACGTATTGAGTGCGTATACAGTAAATTAACATACTTTCCAACAATTCACTAAAAATGTTTTTTTTTTTTTTTTTTATTGGTCTTATGAAGTATTTTAATTTGTTGAGATAGTTAATTGGTGGGTTTTTGTTAAATGTGAGCCAAAATCATCACAATTAAAAAAACCAAAGACTTAAAGTACTTCAGTCTGTGTGCATTGAATTTATTTAATGCACGAGTTCCACAATTTGAGTTGAATTACTGAAATAAATGAACTTTTCCATGACATTCTAATTTATTGAGATGCACCTGTGTGTGTGTGTGTGTGTGTGTGTGTGTATATACTGTAGTCTGCCTCGACCCAGATTCCACTCCAAAGTATATTTTAGAATGAGCTCATCCCAAAAATGGCTTAATTATCACACAGAACAAGAAAGTCAACAGTTATGTTGTTTCTGCACCATTTGGGATAATCACATCCTGAACAAATGGTGATCAATTGTAGAATGGTAATGGGTGTGGGACAGTGGGAACCATCTCAGACAATGAGGTGTCACAACTTCATTAACATATAGACTATAACTGTAAACAGGATAAAAGGCTTGAGATTTGGATGTTCTGGGTTCATTCTGACACCGGTGAACCCAAGGTGCTTTATGCACTTTGTCACTGCTATGCTCCAATAAACTTCTTCATCGAGGTCTTCGCACCACCAGAGTGAGAAAGGGACGGATTTTTTTCAACCACAGTGTTATGCTAGCTGTCACTGCTAGGCTGTTTTGTTCTGCCTCTGGATATAGGCTATAGTCCAATCAGCGTCAATCACGTTCTGTGGAGTACTGCCTCTTTTTGGGCGATTTCACTCTGGCCGAGATTTGCCCCGAGTGCTCCCATAGACTTCCATTCAAAAAAATTATTTTTCGAACTGCAGGCACTGCAATGCATTCTCTATGGGTTCCGGGAGGGCTAGCACTAACGTGCTTTCGCCATCATACGTAACCTTAACTTGTGCAGCGATTGGTGGAAACGTCTCTATTTATAATCTTTAAGCTAAAGTGACATCCAATAATTCAATCCAATCCAATAAACTTACATTTCACAGACATTTTCTCCATCTGTAAATGTTAGAAAGTCGAGAAAATATTTCCATTTTGCTGTCCAGGAGACAGGAGTGGAAGCACAAACTTCCGTGAACGAGTGCCGGCGTTCTAAAATTTTAAAAATGTAATGCTTTGAGCACTGTTGAGCAGATTCATAAATACCTCTGATTGGCCATTGTGTTGACATGCTCATTGGATATGTCTGTGATAGGATACAATGATCAAAACACGGCAGCATTTGAAAGCACACGGAAGTGTTTGAATTTGAAAGCGGGAGCAGGAGTGTTTGAAGGCAGGCGTCTATCAGCAGACTGGTCCAAGATAGACGCCTGCTTTCAAACGCTCCCGTGTGTATCTGTGTAAGCGCTTAGTGAAGAGCTTCAGTGATGACTATTTACTACGTTTTTACAGCGCTGATCATTAAAAGCCAATCACACACATATCCGATGAGCCGTGAACACAATGGCCAATCAGAGGTGTTTATGAATCCACTCAACAGCGCTCAAAGCGTCACATTTTTAAAATTTCAGTACCAATAGGTACCAAAGTCGGTACTTTTGACAACTCTAATATGTGTGAGTCTGTGTGTGTGTGTGTGTGTGTGTGATATTTTACATATAAAAATATAAAACAATATGAAATACTCACTGGAGTGTTTTGACTGTACAGTGTTTGTCCTGCAGTAGAGCAGCGATCTGCTTCACATTTCTGTCTCCTAGTTCACGTTTACTCAGATTCAGCTCTCTCAGGAGTAACGGGTTTTTACCCACAATTCCAGTCACAAACTGGCAGGCTTCATCTGCATCACGACCCAAAAACCTGCAGATAAGAAGATGAAGCTGGATTCATATAAATTCTCAAACTTGATCTAAGGAAAAATAACATGTGACTGTGTGTGTGAAATTGTTCATTTTGTATTAGTGAAATATTGTTTATAAAAATAAATTGCCTGCATATCATTTATTTTGTATTATTTCATCAAATCTCACCTCAGTGTATTGAGTTGACACTTCTGATCCTGTAGTAAATCATCAAGCTCCTTCACTCCTGATTGTCCAGGATCATTTCCTGTGAGATCCAGCTCTATCAGGTGTGAAGGGTTTGATCTCAGAGCTGAAGCCAGAGCTTTATAACCTTCTTCTCTGATACTGCAGTCTGAAAGTCTAGAGAAAATACATAAACATGAATACAGTTATCACATAATATCAACACAAGTGTTTAATAAATAGGGGTGTGAATCTTCACTGATCTCATGATTCAAATCGATTATGATTATCATGTCAACGATTCGATAACACAGGCTACACTCCTGTCAATGAAAACAAGCAGTCCCTTTTTATCTTATCTGCTCCAAGAAAGTACACTTTCTGAATGTAGCAAACATTAAACATAACTTAAGTCTGAACAATGTTCACTCTAATTTATTTGAATTAATTTATAATATAATATAAAAACTAATTAACTGATATATCATATACTATGGGGCGCCGTTTGTAAAATAAATTGTGTAAGAAAAACTGGTCAAATTCTGTTGGATTTAGCTACAAAAACAGATAAATTTTGCGATGTTTACCTAAATAAGCTTCATGCAATTAAATTACTTAAATAAAATAAATAAATAAATAAAATATCAAAGTTAAATCTAAGTGTGTTATGATCACCGTCTGTTCTTGGACTCTAATTCCCATAATCCTCCCTACCAGTCACATGCACACATTCCACACCAATCACCAATAGCCACACACACCTGTAGATCATCACCTGGACTATAAAAGGCTCACACACACACCACGGCGAAGTCTTGTTTACCCTGTGTTACAATTCCGAGTGTTTATTATCCTGTCTGCTCCCGTTCCTGCCTGTTACCCGTTATCGTTGCTGCCTGCCTTTGATCCTTGCCTGGTATTCTGTTCTGTGAGTGATATCTGCCTGTCTTGACCATTGCCTGTATCCTGACTACGATTCTGCCTGTCCCTTGCTGTTCCTGTTTGTTCCCGTTTGACCCTGCCTGTACGACCAAGCTCACTTTTAATAAAGCTTTGCATATGGATCCCTGCCTGAGTCCAGCTTCGTTACAAAGTGTTTTATGCAAATCTAAACCTTCTATTTAAATCTAAATGTTTTATGTTAATGTTAAATCCAAATTCTTAATATAAATGTGAATCCTATATGTAAATCTATATATATATATATATATATATATATATATATATATATGCAGGGCTTGACATTAACTTTTTTGCTCACAAGCCACTGTGGCTAGTGGTTTTCCAAAGTTACTAGCCACTCAGCATTTTCACTGGCCACAATTTTGCTGATTTTGAGTAATTTTACTTGTTTAGCTAGATTTAAAACCCCTTTCAAACTTTCAAATGCAGATTGACCATCCAAATCAAGACTAGGCCTACATGGTATATCAGCTGGTATGTATGGGTGGGCAAGGGGTGGGTAATATGACCATAATATGATACATTTTATAATTGTATAAGTTATTTTTGTTAGGCTATATAAAAAGAACAAAGAAACAAATTAGCAAATTACAAATACAATAGTAAATAGCCTAAACTCTTTTTTTTAGATACAGTAGGTTTATTTAACATTTATTTAACATCTGTTGTTTGATTAACATTAATGACAGACAGGTATTTAATTGGGCTGCTGAATGCATGGACGTAATGTACTGACACATATCCAGTTATTACCCACCTGTTTACGTCCATTTAAGCCATAACCGACTGTATTCACGCGAGATACTCCACACGATGGACATTTTGACATCTGTGTGTGCGTGTATTTGACTATTCAGGCGCAATGAGAACTGATCGCGCGCGCGACAAAAAGAGAGAGCACGCACGCGGGAGAGCACTTCTGTTGTGTGTCATTCAGCGCGATTCCACTTATCCCGCCTTCACTAACTGCAAGTTAATCGATAACGAATTGTGATCGGATTGTAATTTTGTGCTACAACAAGCTTAGCTACCTTTCATTAGACTGTAGGCTGATATTATATTCAACCCGCCAATTTTGAGTTTGCACATTACTACACCTCTGGTGCGTGTGTAATTGTAAATGTCTCCGAGTTTTGTTACTGTGCTGTGCTCATCATCCTTTATTTCCACCACTTAATCAAGCCACTCTTCTTTAAAATTTGATGTTTTATTTCACATTTTACATTGCCTCTCATATTGAGCTACTTGGTCTGAAAACATGAAATTATGCCTAAAAAGGATCCCTGTCACTCACACACGCTCACATCCTTCTCTTTCTATGGAACCTGTAAACCGCATTCACCAGTTTTAACTCGATAGCAACACAAACTCTATGGCGGTTAACCAGAGCACTGCAATAATTTACCCACACATTGTGTGACTGTTCTCGGTGCGTCATTTTATTCTTTTTGTGCTGCATTTTATTTTTTCTTCCGTGCGCGGCCGCACACATGCACAGCTTAGAGGGACACAGCAGACAACCACTGTGAAATTGGCTCTGTCCAACAGGCCTCTGTACACATATGCATTTGAAATAAGCAATGTCCACACACAGACAAATCATTTAAACATAAATGGCCTACAGCAAAAGCTACAATTTACAGTAAAAGCTGTTTCCCTCCAGTTTAAGTAAGTTTGTGGAAGCTTTAAAAAGTAACTTAAAGGGTTAGTTCACCCAAAAACGAAAATTCTGTCATTAATTACTCACCCTCATGTCGTACCATACCCGTAAGACCTTCATTCATTCGTGTTCTTTGGAACACAAATTAAGATATTTTTGATAAAATCCGATGGCTCAGTGAGGCCTCCATTGACAGCAAGTTAATTTACACTTTCAATGCCCAGAAAGGTACTAAAGACATATTTAAAACAGTTCATGTGACTACAGTGGTTCAACCTTAATGTTATGAAGCGACGAGAATACTTTTTGTGCAGCAAAAAAAAAAAAATTCAGCAATTTCCTCTCTTCCGTATCAGTCTCAGACACGCATTCACAAGAGCGGTGACGGTGTGGAACGACATGAGGGAGAACACCAGTCAACACCACTGCTGAGTATTTTCCCTTTAAAACTAGTTTACCAAAAACAGTCTCAAAAACATGGTTTGAAACCGCCCTTGTTCTCTATGTCAGAAACATGCTGTAACCAATCCTGTCAGTGTACGGGAGGCGCTTTAGCATATCATTAACTATGCTGAGTGGCAGGAGGTTTCAATCAAGGTTATCCCACTGTATTTTTCTGTTGATATGAAACATCAGTAACATGTAGCTAAATAGCAGATGAATTATGTATATGATGTATATTAAGATGTTATGATAAACTTCATGCCTTTCTCCACTGAATTTCTATGGTATTCAAAGCATTTGTTATGATGCTGATTTTTAGAAGGCAGCTGTCTGACTCTGAGATGGAGAATGGGAACATGGTTTGTGTAACATTAGCAACACATTATTAGCTGTTTGATAACGTATTCAAGCCAAAGGCTAATCATATCAATTACTGTTATGTGTGACCGACGTTGCAGAGAGCGATACATAAATCGCATTACCATTCTGTTACATCAACTTGTAGATGACCCTATGTAATTTGCTCTTCCTACTCTTCTAAATCAGTTTCTGGATCAAACATATATCGATTAATTAAAGGGGTGGTTCATTGTGATTTCACTTTTTTAACTTTAGTTAGTGTGTAATGTTGCTGCTTGAGCATAAACAGTATCTGCAAAGTTACAGCGCTGAAAGTTCAATGCAAACGGAGATATTGTCTTTTAAAGTTATGGCAGCTTAATGCCTACAAAAACAACCGGTTTGGACTACAACGAGCTTCTTCCCGGGTTGGTGACATCATAAACCCTGCAAAACACGCCCCCTGGAACAGGCAACAAAGTGGGCGAGGCCATGTCGCGCAGCATAATGGAAGCGGAAGAGTTGTGTACACCGGACGCGAGCGACGCGTCAAAAGATAATATAACCCATTATAATAATCTGTGATATTTTCTACACTGGATGCGCCCTGGAAGACAGCTTCCAGAATCTACACGAGTTCAATGCTGGATGGCTATTATTGAATGCACAAAGGCTATTACTGAAAGAAGCAGTTCCCACTTTAAAAGCAGAAGCTGCTGTTTATCGCCCCCAAACTGTAAGTACGTTTTATTGTTTGTACATGTCTTTTAAATGTATAGTTCTGTTGCTATTTTTTGGTCGCATCAAGGACGTAAACAAAGACCAACGCGTTTTTGCTTCGCTAGCCAGTTAGCTAAATTCTGTTGCATACTTCAACAAACGCCTACAAACATCAACAAACTTTATGTTCATAGACAAACAGTTGTTCATGCTATAAAATAAACGATACCTTTACAAAAATGCTACTACTCAGTCATGTATTCGGCTACAGTAAAGCTTTAATCAGGATAAAACTGTATATTGAAAGCTAACAAACAGCAGTGACAGCATATCTAAACACTTTGACACAAATACAAAATGAAATACCATTCATAAACGTCCTTTAAAAGCCGCGATTGCAGAGGTTCTGCTTGACCCTCTTCATCTGGATCTGATTCGGCTCAATGTAACAACTAATGGTAAGGGGTGTGGCGTTTCCGGACGCTTTAGTGAATCACAATACACTGGGCCAGCTAACCAATCTGAGCACATTGCGTATTTTGGAGGGAGTGGCTTCATAGAACCAGGAAGTCAAACGAGCCGTTCATATGACAATGGAAACAGAGGTGTAGAATAAAGGTAAAATATATGAAAAATACGTCTTTTTTTAAAAAACGAAGCATTAAGACATGTTAAACTGCACCCCAAAAACACAATCAAGCCTAGAAAAAAAACACTGAACCACCCCTTTAAACCAGTATTTCCACTTGCCATTGTGTCACATTTACTACAGTAAAGTTGACCAAGTGAATCAGGCAGGTCTGAGCTTGTGTCACTGAGAGGAAGCGGGACTAATTTGCATATTTATGAATATGTGTATAGTAATTGAGGCATGGGTGTAGAATTAGATTCAAGGTATTTTAAGGCATGAAGAAATTATTTTGACAGGGGAAAAAAAAACCCATTTAAATATTTATAATAATGAAAGATGACTTTTAAAGGATACAACTATTTACTATTGGGGGACTTTAAAAACAGTTATGTGATTAATTTAACACTTTTACCTGAGTTTCTTCAGTGTGCAGTTTGTATTTTCTAATGCGTTCTGGAGTTTCTTCACTCCTGAATCCTGCAGATTATTGTTGCTGATGTCAAGCTCTTTCAGACTGGAGTTTGATCTCAGGACTGTAGCGAGAGCTGAACAGCTTTCCTCTGTTAGACCACAATCACACAGCCTAAAATGATGAACGTGAGAGAGAATTAATGTTTATATTTAGTGATCATTAATGTGTGTTTTGGCCAGTGCTTGGTTCATCTGATTGCTTTACAAAAATTCAAAATATACTATAACGAAAACAGAGCTGCAACTAATGTTTACTTTGTAAAATGATTTCTGTTGTTTAATTTTTTGACAGTACATAAAAATACTGTATTTTAAACATAATAAACCTGAGAAAATATTTCATTTTTTAAGCTAAAATACATGTGTATACAGTGAAAGTCATGCCAGCACTGAAATTCAATAATTAAAAATCACCAATATGACCAAATGAGCATTTCGCTGTCCAGTGGTCATGCCTTAACTTTGCCATTTCTAGTATTGCATTAGTATTGCATCCTTCTCATGGGCATTTAATAATTTTTGACTTTTAAATTTATCTGTAAAAGAAAACCTTTTTTGGCTCAATTTATCTGTAATTATGCACACCTGAATATAAGGCATTTTTCATTTCCAGCATTCATGAACAATTATATATCACTTATAAATGATTAAACACAAAATTATAGTAGTTATTAAGATTGATGTGGTTATATATATATATATGTGTGTGTGTGTGTGTGTGTGTGTGTTAAACAATTAAAAAAATTAAGCAGAAGCAAAATTAAAATTTCAGCATCAATACTTGTCATTTATCATGACAATCTAATCAAATGGACATGTATAAATCAAATTTGAATCTAACATGCATAAATGTAGATGAATGTTAATACACACTTCAGTCTCTCCAATCTGCATTGTGTATTTTTAAACAGATGACAGATCTTCTCAATTCCTGAGTTTCCTAGTTTATTTCCACTCAGATCCAGCTCTATCAGGTTTGAAGGGTTTAAATTAAATGCTGAAGTCAGAGCAGCACAACCTTCTGCTGTAATACTGTTATTATTCAGCCTGAAGAGAAAGAAAACAAAGACAGGAAACATTCTTTAATTTATCACAAAACTTTTTTAATGAACAAAAATGATAGTTTGGTAACACTTTAGTATAGGGAACATGTATTCACTATTAACTACGACTTTTATCTCAATAAACTCCTAATTACTGCTTATTAAGGTAGTTATTAAGTTTAGGTATTGGGTAAGATTAAGAATGTAGAATAAGGTCATGCAGAATAAGGCATTAATATGTGCTTAATAAGTACTAATAAACAGCCAATATTCTAGTAATATGCATGATAATAAGCAACTAAAACAAAGTGTTACCGATAGTTTTAGTCCATACCAGATAAAGATATTTTACATGTAAAGTATTAAACCAAGGGAAATACTCACATCACTGTGTTGACTGTACAGTGTTTGTCCTGCAGTAGAGCAGCGATCTGATTCACGTTTATGTTTCCTAGTTCACGTTTACTCAGATTCAGCTCTCTCAGGAGTAATGGGTTTTCAGTCACAATTCCTCTCACATACTGACATGCTTTATCTGCGCCAGGACCCAAAAATCTGCAGAAGAGAAGTTGAAATAGGAAATCAGTAGTAAATCACTCTGATGCAATAAATTGTGCAGAATTTTGCATTAGTGAAATAATATTTCTGTTAATTATTCATATTGTATATTTTGTATTATTTGATCACGTCTCACCTCAGTGTCTTGAGTTGACACTTGTCATCCTGCAGTAAATCATCGAGCTCCTTCACTCCTGATTGTCCAGGATCATTTCCTGTGAGATCCAGCTCTATCAGGTGTGAAGGGTTTGATCTCAGAGCTGAAGCCAGAGCTTTATAACCTTCTTCTCTGATACGGCAGTCTGAAAGTCTACAGAAAAGAGATTGGAAATAAAAGAAGTTATACAATTAATATTACTTAAAAACAGTTTTATATAATAAAAATCATCAAATGCCTTTTCTCTTATGAGAAAAAAAATTGACAGAGGCATGTTTTTCCTGTTTCTTTAATTCACTACAGTATTAAACTTTGTTAAGATTTAAATCAAACAATAGCTGATTAAACTCTGAACCTGAGTTTCTCCAGAGTGCAGTTTGTATTTTCTAATGCATTCTGGAGTTTCTTCACTCCTGAATCCTGCAGATTATTGTTGCTGATGTCAAGCTCTTTCAGACTGGAGTTTGATCTCAGGACTGTAGCGAGAGCTGAACAGCTTTCCTCTGTTAGAACACAATCACACAGCCTAAAATGATGAACAGGAGAGGGAGAATTTACAAACACAAAGAACCTGATGCCAACATGACTACTGAGAATTGTTTTTGTTACTAGGTGTCTTTAACATACTTTAAATCTACAATACTACATGTACAATACTCACATCAGTTTGTTGAGTTTACAGTGTTTATCCTGCAGTAGAGCAGCGATCTGATTCACTCGTGTGTCTCCTAGTTTACGTCCACTCAGATTCAGCTCTCTCAGGAGTAACGGGTTTTCACCCAAAATTCCAGTCAAATACTGACAGGCTTCATCTGCAGCAGGACCCAAAAACTTGAAGACCAGTGTTGTAGTCCTACCAAAAAAAGTGGTTTACTATTTTGCCTCAACCATAAAAAAGTACATGTGTTTTTATTTTGTTGGTCACTAGTAACATTTGTTTCATTAAAAATAAATAAATGAATAAATCAATAAATAAATACAGTGCATTCAAAAAAATGGTTATTTTTCAAGTAGCCTACTGCATGGCTGAAGTAGTTCCGCATTAGGTTTGTTGTCTGCATAACAGTTCTATATGACTAAAATTAAAACATTGCTTTGGAATTATATTAAGTGTGAGAATATATAAATCAGATAAATCTGAAACTAATGTTTTTCATTTTATGTAAGTGGGTGGGAAAAAGTACAGTACAGTGGTAACATAAAAGGCAATTATTTAATTAAAAAAATATGTTTATACTTATAATATCATGTCTAATATTTTTCTCACAAGGTATAAGTGGATCTTTACATGTAAATAGCTATAGCTACTTTTATAATTTAGGAAGGAAATTGTATCTCTTGCAAGATTATTACTATATTTGGGGTTTTTGAAACTGTTTGGAAAAACCACTGACGTGTGGATAGCGCATTCTGTCTCTTTCCCACACACAATGAGACATTTAAGTGCAAGTATCTTTATCAATAAAATAGTTTAGAGAAAGACACTTATAAGTGATTCTTTCTCTGCATAGCAATGACTCAATTTTCTGTTATTAGTTCTAAAATGATACTTTGGTGTTAGTAACAGAGACTTGTACTGTTATTAAGATGTGAAAATAGTTGTTTTATTATAGCAAAACCATGTTTTTTTTGGTGTATTGATTACCATTTGTATAACCACAAAAATACCATAGTTAAACTATGTTTTTTGTAGCAAAACCATGGTTAATTTGCAGTTACCATGGAATAACTTTTTTTTTTAATTTGTAGTAAAACCATGGTAAATTTTCATAAGGTCTGGCAGAGTTCTCTTGCTGCAGTATGAACATGCACTGTCAGTCAATGATGGGCGGGAAAAAGAACGACAGAAGTGCCAATGCACCAATTACAAACAAAGAATCGTGAGTTCACACAACAGTATTGGACACACAGTTAAAGGGGAAGCTAAAATGACAGCAGATTATGGACTTTCAAAGGAATAAAACAAGTGGGTAACATGCAAATATTGATCCTTAGAAGTTGTAATACAAAAACAGCCCTGGGCAAAAAGTAAGTTTATGATGTATATGAGTATATGGCCCCGACTACATCACTGCTGAAGATAGAGGAAGTACAGTGATATTACCTGCCATAAAATTTTTCATAATATTTTAAAGGTCCTTTAATCATTTCAAAGCTTTTATACATTTCTTTTTGATGGTTTGATTCTCTTCCAGCTAAAAACTATTGCATTTTATTGTCTTAACACTCACCTCAGTCTTTTCAGCGAATACCACCAACTCTGTAAATCAATGAGTTCTTTCACTCCTGATCGTCCAGGATCATTTCCTGTGAGATCCAGCTCTAACAGATTTGAGTTTGATTTCAGAGCTGAAGCCAGAGCTTTATAACCTTCTTCAGTGATACTGCAGTTTGAAAGTCTACAAAACATGAAACATGAATTTAACATTGTGTTTCAAATTAAATTATCAGATGAATTATAACTTAAACTGAATCAGAATGATCAGTGCAGGTAGAAATGTTCATCAAATACAATATTTACAAATTGTCTGTTTTAGTACTTTGAGTTTAGTAGTTTTCTTCCCAGTAGACATGTGACAGTATCAAAATTAAAACATTTAAATACTGTTTGACCTCCTTCTCTGTGTCAGGCAGATATAAAACAGAAAACATTGTTTTGTTTATGGGGTGCAGTTCCACCAGCGCCATCTACTGTCAGATAGTGAATTTGCTTATTCATTCAGCCCATCTCCTTCATTCATTCATGCTTCTCCTTCATGTTGGGGTTGTTTACAACAGAGTGAACATGACTCTTTAATGCAGCAAACCGGGTAATTCTAAAAATTCATTCTAAAAATCTACATTCATAATCAGTGTTGGGCACATTACTTTAAAAAAGTAATTATAGTTACTAGTTACTTCTCACAAATAGTAACTGAGTTAGTAACTGAGTTACATCATTATAAAAGTAACTAATTACCAGGGAAAGTAACTATTGCGTTACTTCCCCCCCCCCCCCCCCCCCCAAAATAATGGGACAATGTGAGAGACACCTATCAAATTCAATATATTATCGTAAATATTATCATTATTATACATTGAACAATAAAACATGATAGATGGTTTAGAACTTTTAATATTTATTGCACAGACCATAACTGGCCAACAAATAAGTCTAAAAATAAATGATGCTTGATCCGACTCCTAAAGTGATCTGCTCTTGCTCACGACATAAAATTTCTCTGTACTGCACTTATACGTGGTAGCCATTAAAGAAGTTTTGATTTGTAGAAAGCCTTTCTTTTAAGTGAACTTCGTTTTGTAAAAATTGTATCTTAATTTTAATCATTTAATCAATCAACCAATTGGATTAATAAATAAATAAGAAGCAAATATAGCAGACAATATAATCATGACATGGATGCACTGGCGCGATCACTTGCACATAAACTGGAGCGCGTCTTACAGGCTAAATGAACTGAAACTCAGTGTATAGTCTGCTTGCCTCACAGACATGACAAATATATCTACAGAAAGCTTGAAATGTCTACTTTTAAATGAAATAATTCAAAACGAAAAGAAATAGGCTACTCTCTGATTATGTAATGCGAATGAATTGTGCATTCTCTCTCTAAGCGCATCCACATGCGGAGATGATGAGAGTCAGTTATGTTAACTTCATCTTTGCAGCCGACACTGATTCAGAAAACATTAGTTTATAAATAAACAATTAAAACGTCTCCTTGCTGTTTTTTGTCACATTCATAATCATTACTTTTGCCGGTTCTTTATGGCAAGCTTTATGCGTGCGCTTGAGTGATAGCTATTACGTAAACGCTCATTATTATGGTTTATTCTCTCCAGTAGGCCTATTTAAGAAATTAAATGTGATTAGTCAACTAATGGTTTAAATAAACAACTACTAGTCGATTAGAAAAAACTTATTTCACATATTTCGATCCAGCATGTCACAAAGGGTATTCTGGTTTGAATACCCGAGCATCGTACATTATTATCAGTTTAAAATTGTATTTGTGTATGACTAACCTGTACTATTTCTTTATAACAAAACACTTTGCAGGTCTATCATCTCTAGTCACACACACCAGTCATCATCAGTTTGCATGTGTCCCACCCCAACACACACACCAGAGAAAAAACTTTGCAGGTCCTGTGGCTGAGAGAGAGCCTACTCGGATGAAAACCAATTCAGTGAGCTCAATTATAGTAATGCCGCATTTTAATATCAGTAATGGTAACGGCGTTGTAACAGGGGAAAAAGTAATTTGTTTGATTACTCATTACTGAAAAAAGTAACGCCGTTAGTAACGCTGTTTATTTATAACGCTGTTTATTTATAACGCCGTTATTCCCATCACTGTTCATAATACAGTTACTATCTTTAATAAAGTAACAAAAATTTTGAAGTGCCCACAACAACAATTATGTGCATGTTCAATATCATGATAATTTCTATTACCGTACACTGGCACATCTATTTCCCACTTCCCAGTACATTTCGTTTTAGCAATTTATTGTTAATATATTAACAGATAATTAAATGTGATTAAGGCTGTTATATGAAACAGTTAACACATTTACCTAAATAATTTATACAAATTTGTTTTGCTTATTGACATCCATAGTTATTTTATTAGGATTATGGAAAATAGAGAAACAGGGTGATAACAAAGTTGCATATAACCTATATCATCATTACGAAGGCTCTGTACCACATTAAACACACCATTGTGTATTCATGTTAAATATATAAATATATTCATTCATCTTCGGAACACAAATTAAGATTTTTTTTAAGACATCCGAGGGTTTGTGAACTGAGTCTGAACTGAAGACGTCTTTAAAATAGTCAATTTGACTACAGTGGTTCAACCTTAATGTTATGAAGTGATGAGAAAAACCAGTTAGTAAGTAAGTTAGTAGTTAGTTAGTAAGTTGTTATTTTTCTTTTGTTTTTTCTCACAAAACGTTTTTCTCGTCACTTCATAACATTAAGGTTGAACCACTGTAGTCACACTGGCAATTTTAACAATGCAATGATGTTGCTCCCTATGTGTGGTTCAGAAACCCTTGGATTTCATCAAAAATATCTTAATTTGTGTTCCGAAGATGAATGAAGGTCTTATGGGTGTGGAATGACATGAGTTGAATTGGACCCTAAACTGTGTGTGACCACAAAATTAGTATTCTTACATTTTTATGCACTTCAGGGAGCAAGAAGATTCAGTAAATATATAATATCCCTGTGATTGCTGTGGTGTTGAGTGTAGGTGATGGTGAACTGTACTCACTTGAGTATCTTCAGTGTTGATTTCTTCAGTCCCTCACAGATCTCTTTGACTCCTGAGTCCAGCAGACGGCTGTTGTTCAGGTTCAGCTCTTTCAGGATGGTTTTGGAGGAGAGAACAGTGGCTAGAACTGAACAGCTTTTCTCTATCAGCTTACAATTATTCAGCCTAAACACAGAAACACCATTTTTATTATTCAGTACACATTAAACACACACCAGTTTAACATCTCTTCATATCTGCTATCACATGACTGAAAGACTTTTATCATTAATAAGCAGAAGTTATCATGCAGCCCTATCATGCATCCGACGCAATGCGGCACCTGCGTTGCGCCTGGCGCTTTTTGCTAGGTTCAGCCCGACACAGTTATCATTTTTATGTCCTGAGCCACGTTGTTGAAATAGCAAATGCATTTGCGCCCATTTGTGCGCCCATGGGCGTGCTGGTCTCAAAACGAGGTGTGTTCAGGCACGTTGTTGGTGCGTTACTATTTTGAGGCAACTGAAATAGACTAATGCGCCACTGACCAACTGAAACCTGGTCTAAGGTCAATGGTGCAATATTGTTTTTGTTATTTAAAGAGCGCATTAGTAATATGCACCTATATGCGGGTGCACAACGCGTGCACATTCTGCTTTATTACACACACGGAAGCGCAGCAGCACACAAACATGCCAAATATTAAAAATAAAAGGATTACAATGTAAAAGATTATTATCGTGTGCATAAAGATAAAAAAGCTTTGGTGGAATCCGGCTTTTCCCGCAGATAGTCTGCTCATGCACTTTAACCTTGCGCACAAGCAGATCCGTTTCCTCACTATAGAAGTGTTCAGTCACTCTGCTTGCAAATTCCCCCTTGTAAATAGCAAATCCGCCATGGTGTGAGCGCAACTGGTTTTAAAGGGAATGGGAGATGAGTCACTTGTTGGTTTATTGCACGTTACGCCCAAAACACAGCCTCATTAAGAGAATAGGGACAACCTTTATAGACAATGCGCCAGGCACACAGACCTTTTTTCCTGTTCTTAAACTAGCAAAAGTGGATTCGGACATGCCCTAAATGCACCTGCGCCATGCACTTTAGACCATGCGCTTAGATCGTTAAAATAGGGCCCATCATGTATAAATCATATTGACTCACTTGATTTTCTCCACTTTGCTATGAGAGTCCATCAAAAGAGCAGAGAGTTTCTCTCCATCCAGATCTCCTAATTTATCTTCACTCAGATCCAGTTCTGTCAGTAATAATGGACTTTTACCCAGAACTTCAGTGAGATAGTCACACGCTTCCTGTGCAGCAGGACTTTTCAGAAACCTACAGGAAATAGAAAATTTAGATTTGATAAATGGAAAGAAAAGAAAAAAAAAGGATAAAAAGAAAAAAAGCAAATTTAGATAGAAAAAAAGAAAAGATAAAAAAAATAATAATGTTGTCAGAATTGTATGCATGTATATATTGCAGCTCCCATCCTCCTTATGGATACAATAAAGCAATAAAATATAGCAAAGTGGAGAATGTGTTAAAGTCATAATTATAGTAAATAGTTCCAGTTTTGCTGAATTGCAATTCAGTAAATTCATTTTCATGCCATTCTAATTCTGCATTGGCCCATTTGTCACATCTACCTAGCTGCACACCTCTGACTCTATGTCTGTGGCTTATTTTGAAAAATCAAAGGCTTTTCTCACCTGATGGTCTTTAATTTACAGCATTCAAGACGCAGTAAATCAATGAGCCCCTCCACTCCTGATCGTCCAGGATTATTTGCTGTGAGATCCAGTTCTATCAGGTTTGAGTTTGATTTCAGAGATGAAGTCAAAGTTTTATATCCTTCTTCTGTGATATTGCAGTCTGAAAGTCTATACATATACAAACATAAAAAAACATACACATGTTACATACTGCAACCAATGCCTTAAAGACAACATCTGTTTCATTTGAATTTCTAAATGTTCCATAAAATATTTTCAAACTGAAATTAAAATGGTTAACTGAAACTGATATTTTTTTCAGATAATCTAATCAAATGGACATTTTATAAATGTTTATTATCATTCAGAAATTAAGATGAATGAATACACACTTCAGTTTCATCAATCTGCATTGTGTATTTTCCAACAGATGACAGATCTTCATTATTCCAGAGTTTCCTAGTTTATTTCCACTCAGATCCAGCTCTATCAGGTTTGAAGGGTTTGAATTAAACGCTGAAGTCAGAGCAGCACAACCTTCTGCTGTAATACTGTTATTATTCAGCCTGAAGAGAAGGAAAAAAATAAAGACAGTAAGGTCTCTTCAGTTTATTTCTGCCACAAAACACATCTACAGCAATAGAAGGGCTTTCAAAGTCAAAGAGAGTGGGCCTTATTTCTGACAGAATATGCATCTATAACACAGCAAAACTAGCAAAATTTAAGTAAAAACATCTTAACCAATTAAGTAAACAATCAAAGAATGGGATGTGCATGCGTATGTTGGAGCCTCTCTCTCTGCCATTAGATATATGGTAACTATACCTAAGCTGTTATTCTCGTTCTGCCATTAAGGAATAATTACATGATGAACGGAAGCCTCTAATGTAAATAGGTTGGGGGTCTGTCGTTCCACTTTTCAAAACAGACTGGACTCACAGCCAACAAATGGAAGAATTGATAAACAATATTGGTGCAGAGTTTGAAAATATATAAGATGAATTTATCCCACATGGGCGGAGAGCTATAGGAAAACTGTATAAAATGATTGGGTGAGAGCTGGTCCGGCAGTTGTGTTCTACAGGCCAACTCGGTTTTATTCACTTGTAATAAAACCTATCTTCTGGCATCAAAACTTGCCACTACTACAAATTGGTGCTGCGAGCAGGGTTGGAATGGAGCAGAAGAGGGAAAGACCACAGCTGGCTGGCTGGACAAGCAACACAATAGGTGGCCACAAGGTAAGCTGTTTTTGCTTAATTTGTGTTGTTCGTTGGAGTCTGCCCGTGGTGGTAAGGACACTCAAAATTCTCCTCCAACCTTAACAAAAAGCAAGATTTTTGAGTTTTGATTCCAGAAGAAAAAATGCATGCACTAATCTGTATTTACTGTCAAGAGGACAGTTAAAAAGATGGATGGTGCATGCAATGATATGCACGCAAAAAGTATAAAAAAAGATAATAAGTATACAAAAAACTCATAGGTGAATAAAAGTATAAGAAAATTCCTACAGTTGCCACTCTGTTGCATTAGGGTCACAGAGGTCTGCTCGAATAGACAAAAGTCCTATTAATAAACGGTCTGTCATGGTGACGAAGTGACAGATGGCTGCACGGAGAGGCAAAAATCCTGTAGGGTACCGCTTTTTACTGTGTTGAGAGAGGTTGTTAGTGAAAGAGTAAGTAGAACTGACAGGTGTAGAATAGGAAAAGTGCGCTTATTATGATTTGAAAAGTTTTTCTTTTACCATATGCGTGTCATGCTGTTGTAAAAGGAAAGATTATGTTGTTTAATTGTAGTATACCGAGATAATCAAGGTAGTTTATTGCTGTTTTCTGCATTTTGCAAAGAAGAAACTACAATGAAGAGCTTGCTTTACTAAAATAGAATGAAGGAACTGCTGTTTTCAACCAGATGAGACGTTTTTGATATTAAGGGACCACTGAAAGAGATGAAAAGTGGAATTTAGACAAAGACACAGTTGGGGCCAGAATTTACAAAGGTTCAATTTGATTAATGCAGTCTCTGAGTGTTCAAATTTCAGATGGCTTCTGGAAAAGGGACAAAAAGGAAGCAATAAACTGGAGTCTGTTTAACAAAGTGACGGAGAGGCAAAGACACGGCTGCAGAGAGAAGAAGAAGGAGGGGCTAATGGACTTTCAGCTCCCCTCCTGAAAGAGTTTACACTTCTGCATGGAGAAAGACTGACTTAACACATGAAAAGGTGAAACTTTCACTGGAGACTTTTCCTGAGGGTGAAGAGAACATCCTGAAATGCAAACCTGAGGCAGGATCAATCAAAAGCCAGCCTGAGAAGAGGCAGATAAACAACTGAAACCATACTCTACAACACCAGGCCTTTGACTGCCACAGACTGATGACCCAGTGCAACAGCTAAACAACTTCAACAGACTGATGATCTAAACAGAAGTACTTCCCTTCCCTTTGCATGCACAGGTGCTGCATATTTAATGATCACTATAGCGACTGCTTCAAATTTAGTTAATTATTCTATTAACTCATTTCATCTTGATTATTCACTGGTCTCACAGCAGTTCTGTGCATTCTGTATTTAACATTCATAATCTGCTTTTCATTCAGCATAAGGCTGGACTGGTACCTGGTACCTCGAATTTCATTGACAGACAGAAGTGGGTGCTTGACTCACCAATCAGATAGAAATTGAGCTGGATTTAGCATAGTGAGGGCTATCGCATTAACCAACTAGGGAAAAGTATAACTGAATTATTGAGATCAATGCTGAGCTCTTTGGCAAAGAAAAAAGGCAGACACTAGATGTCTAAGAAAAAAATATGGTTGATAAAATAACAATATTGGTCACTCCATCTTGTTTAATGATACTTTTCTAGAGCTAGATTGAATAAAATAATAATAAAATGAAAATGTTGGTGTTGTATGGAGTGAAAGGGTGTCTGATGAGACACTGAGGCATATCAATTATTTTGCCAAAAACAGCTGTATCCAAATTTTAATATGTGGGCCCACAGGGTAGATTATGGCCCCCATGAAATTGATTTCCAGGGGCATTTTATTTAAGTGCAATTTTTTATAATTATCTGTGTTGTTGTTTGTCAAATAGTACTTAACTTTAAACAATTACTTAAGTCAATCAGAGCACTACATAGACTCTTACCAATAAAATTTTAGCATTAACAAAAGCTATCTTTACACTGCAAAGGTGGAACAGAAGCTGCACTTGAAATAGCATAAATGTTTATTTACACAGACTGTTCATTTTTGTCAATTAATGCTCTTGATATTGTAATAATGATTATTAATGTCCATTAATAGATACATAAAATGTTTTTGTGTTTGGGGAAACTGAACATCATATTCTGGCTACAAAGATAAAACAATCTTAGAACCATTTATGAAAATGAAGACTTCATTTGATCTTACCAGTATGATAAATAAATTACATTAACTGGAATAAACTGTATACAGAAAGAGCAGAGAACGGGACCGATTGTGAAGTTGTCCATAACTTGGGTGTAGCGCGAGTTTAAGCGCTCTCACAAACACTCCTGTTAAAATCACGGAAGCTGATGACACTGCGACATGAATCTTACATCCAATCTGCACTTTTTTGTTTATTATAGGAAAAGTTTCAGTCAGAATTCAGACAGACCGCACAAACTGAACAAAACTCTTCGTTTCAGCGATGACTAATCTGAACGCTTCTGATTGGCCATCATGCTTGACAGAAATGCATTGGTTATATGCAGCAGTCTTGAGGTGGATCGAATAAACAAATTATTTTTACGAGGTTTCAAAGTTTGTTTAACCAATGTTATCACTTAAACATATATTCTATAACATAAATATTTTGAAACAAATTTCCATTAGTTTTCCAAAACTTTCTGGTTTATTTATTTTTCCAAAATTTTCCAGGCCTGGAAATCACTGTTTTAAAATTCCATGACTTTTCCAGGTTTTTAATTACCGTACGAACCTGTTCTGCAGACCAACTTGGTTTTATTTGCTTGTAAAGTTAAAGTCTTGAAGAGTGGTTTTTCACAGAGGTGAAAGCAGCAACTACTACAATCACAAGCAATTAAACAAACACAACAGAACAGAGACATTTTTTTCCATGTAGAAAATACTACAGGTAAAAAATAAGGTAAAAAAAATACTACAGAAATGTAATCAAGTCATAAAATAAAAAAAGTATAGTCTGTATCAATTAAATATTGCTACAAAAGTTTTTCAGTTAAGAGCAAAATATAGATAAATATATATAAATAAAATAGAATAATAGCACTCTAAATGTGCACTCATACTTGTCTAACCTACTAGAATACATTATGTTGTAAATGCAATATCAAATAGTATTTTGTCTTAAAGATGCTTTCTACAGTATAAAACAATGTAAAATACTCACATCAGTCTGTTGACTGTACAGTGTTTATCCTGCAGTAGAGCAGCAATCTGATTCACTTGTGTGTCTCCTAGTTCACATCCACTCAGTTTCAGCTTTCTCAGGAGTAACGGATTTTTACCCACAATTCCTCTCACGTACTGACAGGCTTCATCTGCAGCAGGACCCAAAAACCTGCAGAAGGGAAGATGAAGCAGGATATAATTCAGTTTTTAACAAACCGTAGTCATTTTAGTCAAACTGTTCTTAGGCTGGAATTCTCAGCACGATTGGCTACTGTGCTAAACCATGCTGGTAGAATGTGGGTAGTGACGTAGATACTGGACACTTGTCTATCGCCTGGCGACAGTTTCTCTATAGCTGGCCAAGCGTGCTGTTTGAGTGAAGTAAACACAAGTAAATAATCAAATTAAAATCTTCCGTCCTCCATAATGTGATCGTTATTTACATCTAATGCCATCTGTAAACTCTTGCGTTACCAAGGAAATGACTGATCAATTTGTATTACATTCTAAAGCTATCAGCACCACAATGAAAAATGAAACCACATTCGGTTAAGCGAGGAAAACAGGCTGGATAGATGGTGGAAAAGAGGCATAAATTTATCTTAATTCACCTGTAATTCATTTATTCTGTATTACTTTATCACATCTCACCTCAGTGTCTTGAGTTGATAGTTCTGATCCTGTAGTAAATCATTGAGCTCCTTCACTCCTGATTGTCCAGGATCATTTCCTGTGAGATCCAGCTCTATCAGGTGTGAAGGGTTTAATCTCAGAGCTGAAGCCAGAGATTTATAACCTTCTTCTGTGATACTGCAGTTTGAAAGTCTACAACAGGAATGAAAATGTAATGTGATTAATTATAGGAATTCCAGAAATTAAAGTTTACTTGTAAGTCAGATTTGTTTTCATGCAATTAATAAAATAATGTATTACTTTTTACATTCAAAACAAACTATCAGAGTTACTTCAAATAAGCATGTTACTCTTTATTTTGTTATTTGTACAAATTAAATGCAAACTTAGTTTAAGTCAAAAACTGATGACTAAATTTATAAACAAACTAAAGGCCCACTGTTACACATCAACTCACATGAGTTTCTCCAGTTTACAGTTTGCTTTCAGTCCATTAGAGAGCAGCTTCACTCCCGAATCCTGTAAATTCTGATTATTGCTCAGGTCAAGATCCTTCAGACTGCTGGAGTCTGAACTGAGAACTGAAGCCAGAGCTGAACAGCTTTCCTTTGTTAGAAAACACTCACTGAGCCTGAATAATTGAACAACATCAATAATGAAGATACATAAAACCATTAATTGTAGATAAAAGATTACCATGAGCAGCTGACCAAAATGTATGATGTTCCAGCCCTAAAGAAATAATTCAAACGCTAAAATCCTGCAATGATTCTATGCCTTAAAGCATCAACAGAATCACTGTTTTACACACAGCCACTATGCAGTAAATTCAGAGTTAAGGGGCCTGAGTTCTACAGATCCACACACTGATCTGGATACTCGAATCTGCCTTATAAACTAACTACATGTATAGAATATCTTTTCCATCATTCAATGAATTGACTACTAACAGTGAGCTGTTACATATTTCTGTTTTCAAATAATGTGGCTCAGATATTTCCATGTGATATTTTTCATGCACTGTAAACTCGAACAGTACTACTAACTTATAAAGATTGAGAACACTGCAATTAAAGTCTGCTACATAGTTAACGCAACTTTAAACAATTACATTTTATTAACGAGGAATTTAGTTTTGTTTTTGTGTGGCCCAACATTTGAGTAAACGCTCCAATTTAAATTATTATTTTTTAATTTACTAAGTGACGTCATCCACGTCACATCGTTGCTCTAACCAACAGTATCAGAAGAATACATTCAACATGCCAGTGTTACGGTTTAACTGGTTACCGTGTTATCTGATGACTTTCGCGCTTAATTCCAGCTGTGAATCGATCCGCGGCAGATTAGTCAATCCTGCAAACATGCCCATTACAATTAAACGTTCTCAAATACATGCTGTTGATATCATTGTAAAAGTAACAATAAGTGATTTCATAACTTGTAATGGCAAAACTTCGTTTAAAAAAAAAAAAAAAAAAAAAAAAAAAATAATCAAACCCTGGTCGTTTCGGGATTCGAACTTGTCCAAAAAGAGAGATATCAATCACCATTGAAGTGAATTATTACACTGAGACACTTTAGATCTGCTTGAATAAGATGGTTCTTGATATCCAAAGCTTTCATAATTTTTTTGTTACATTATGACAATGGGCTGGGCCTGTGTTAACTTGTGCGTTACGCTCACAAACTGACAATCTTAAACTATATGACATTTGACTGGCATTTTCTTATCAAAATGCTCCCTCAAACATAATGGAACACATTAGCCTACTTTTTAAATTGATTAATATTATATATAATTAATAATATGGTCCCATGTGTTTTTGTTTGCTTCTTGTAGAGGCTACATTTGAATTGTCTGTAAAACATGCCTGTTGCACAAAAAACAAAATTTTGTGCATCAGGCATGTTTTACAGACGATTCAAATGTAGCCTGCATTGATAGTTGTGAGAATAAGTGTTCATCAAATCAGCATTAACTGAAAAACAGACTGCAGTTACAGTCTAGAAAATGTGAACATATGAATGGATAATTTCGGCTACTCTACCAACATTTCAAAATATTTTCATGTACAGTACACTTGTGCCTACTGTAGGGCTTATTTTTGAAGTTTCGTTGTTCACTGAAAAAGACTGATTTATGATGCAAGCTATATTATGTGACAACATTTTGGGAAGTAGCATTTTGATGTAAAAATGTAATTCCAAAATAAATGCAAAGTAATCAGACGATTAGCTTGTGAGCATAAGGCACAAGTTAACACAGGCCCAGCCCATTGTCATAATGTAATGTTAAATTGTGAATGGCTTCAATATCAAGAACCAACATTCACATAAATCTGAAGAAGCTCATTTTGATAAGACTTCACATCGACGATTGGATGTGTTAATTTTGGACGAGTTCGAATCCCGAAACAACCAGGTTTTTGAAACTTTTTTTTTTAAATATTATTTTTAATTAAACTTAGCTTTGCCGTTACAAGTTATGAAATCACTTATTTTTACTTTATCTATGATACCAACATCACGTAGTGAGAACGGCATGTTTGCAGAATTGACGAATCTGCCGCGGATCGTTTCACAGCTGGAATTAAGCGCAAGAAGTCACCAGATAACATGGTAACCACTTAAACTGTATCACCGGTCACTTGCAAGCGACCGGAGCAAACTTAATAGAACAACTTGTAAGTAAATCATAACATATGTGAACATTTCTTATTTGCTTTTTGAATGTTGTAAGAGTATTATGATGAAGAAATGTTTTAATTGTTGGAAAAGCACAGCATTTCCCCAGTGCTTATAAATGTGCATTTGTAATGCTATTTTAGCATCACTGCCCTACTTTGATGTTAAAATTACACTATAAGCAATGATGTTAACATTAGCTGGTATTTTTTCAGTAAACGCAGTCCTACGTTTTGAATGTTGTTGTTGTTAAGTGCACTGTTTAGAGCTGTTTTTCCTAAAAGCACCATGAGCTAAGTCGATCATTGAGACCCTCGGAGGCAAATGTTTCTATGATCAATTTAGTCTTACGATGCTTTTGGGGAAACACCGTGATTTTATTTGGTCTATGTTTTATTTCTACACGCAAAAACTAGCCGCTAACAGTAACTTCATCCAAGATTAGGTTAAGGCTAATAAACAGACATGAATTTAGCAGGACTGTATATTGGATATTAAGTTTACAAAAGAAATCTACAAACTTGTAGTAAACCTTTATAAACATTCTTTAATACCAGGCTGAACTGGATGCTGAATACTAAAGTGTGAGCCTCAACATTTAAGGTAATTTCTGTTGAATTGAAGTGCAAGGTGTGTGATGTCTCCTCAGATAACGGTCTCCTCTAGAAAAATTGAGTATTCAGAACTTATCGGGTTTTACAGTGTGTGCTGTGGTCACCTAGTTCCTTAAAGAATTAGTCCACTTTCAGATAAAATTTTCCTGATAATTTACTCACCCCCATGTCATCCAAGATGTCTATGTCCTCCTTTTTTCAGTCGAAAAGAAATTAAGGTTTTTAATGAAAACTTCCAGGATTCTTCTCCATATAATGGACTTCAATGGTCTCCAAACGTTTGAAGGTCAAAATGACAGTTTCAGTGCAGCTTCAAAGGGCTTTAAAGGATACCAGATGGGGAATAGGGGTCTTATATAGCAAAACGATCGGTCATTTTCTAAAAAAAAATACAAATGTATATGCTTTATAAACACAAACGATTGCCTTGCAAGTACTTCCACTTTCTGCACTGAAACTGTAATTTTGACCTTCAACAGCGGAGTCCATTGAAGTCCACTATATGGAGAAGAATCCTGGAATGTTTTCATCAAAAACCTTAATTTCTTTTCGAGTGAAGAAAGAAGGACATGGACATCTTGGATGACATGGTGGTGAGTAAATTATCAGGAAAATTTTATTTGAAAGTGGACTAATCCTTTAAATGCCACTTATAATTAGTGTCCATGAGATGATATAAAAATCTGGATTTTTCAGAAATAGGAGAGTTATTGACAGAGTACACATTTGTCCCAGCTCAATGGAACATGTTTTAAATCAGTCCAAGCTCATTTGAGGAAGCAGTGGCTTGTAAACATATGAACATATTTTACCTCAGTGCCGGGCTGTCGCTAGAGGGGAGAAAGGTGGTGATGATTCTTGATAAAGTCAAAACATTATTTGTTGTTTGACATCAATAAAAAAAAACAGTAAAAAAAATCTGTCCTCATGAGTGACTGTAACATAAGTGCACTGAAAGGAAATGCCTGAGCCTTTAATGAGGAGAACATGGAAGTATCTGTGCAATTTTCCATAACTTCCATAAGTTTCTTTAGGCCTTACTTGAAAAGGTACATAAGCATCTCTTTTACATAAACCTCTGTTTACCACCTTTCTGTAGACTATAATAATGCATTGTAAATTGAATCAAGCAAATAACACTAACATTTGTACATCTGGCAGATTTTACATTTATATTTATAAATACAAATATTTATATTAGTAAAAAAAGTTGAATACAGGCTTATATATATTTTTTTTTTTTTTTTTTTTTTTTTGACAAAAGAACAGAATATCCAGTTAGCCATATTCCTGTGATTTCTGTGGTGTTGAGTGTAGCTGATAGTGAACTGTACTCACTTGAGTATCTCCAGCTGACACACAGGATTCTTCAGTCCCTCACAGATCTCATTGACTCCTGAGTCCAGCAGATGGCTACTGTTTAGGTTCAGCTCTTTCAGGATGGTTTTGGAGGAGAGAACAGTAGCTAGAACTGAACAGCTGTTCTCTGTCTGCTCACAATTATTCAGCCTAAACACAGAAACAGCATTATTTATTATACATATTCAATACACATTAGACCAACAGCTTTTCATATCTGCTCACACATGATTGACAGTCAGTTAAAATGAAAAAAAAAAAAAAGAGAGAAGTTATAATTTATATATAAAATATAAAATCATGTTTACTTACTTGATTTTCTCCACTTTACTATGAGAGTCCATCAAAAGAGCAGAGAGCTTCTCCCCATCCAGATCTCCTAATTTATCGTCACTCAGATCCAGTTCTGTCAGTAATAATGGACTTTTACCCAGAACTTTCATGAGATACTCACACGCTTCCTGTGCAGCAGGGCTTTTCAGAAACCTACAGGAAGTAGAACAGAACTTAGCTTAGATAAGCTTGTTAAAGCAATAAGAAGCAAATTCACCCTTTTGGTACCAGTACTATTGGTAATGTTGTGCTTGGTACTCCAATGAAAGGGTCCCAAAAAAGTGGTACGGTACAGAATTAGGGTACCATTCACAATTTCTGACAATGGAAACGGCAAGATTTGTGTACCGTACTGAACTGTACTGTACCGTACCGCTCGGTGGAAACAAGCCATTAATGTATGCATTCAAATTGTCAGTCCAAAATAGAGCTATAAAGCAGAGAAAACCCAGCCAATTTCACCGGAGATGGCAGAGAGAATAGTGACTCGCATCCAGATTTCAGCAAATCACTGTAACAGCAGAGATTTCAGAGCAGCCCAAGACATTTCACATCATGCTGTGTAAAATACAGACTGCAAGAATTTTATAATGGATTCTGCACAAAACATGTTTTAGAGGTTTCATTTTCTGTTGTTGTACTATATACATGCATTGTGAAATGTGTATTTTCTTTAATATTGAAAATTATGTTCTTGACTTTTTCATGTTTGGTTTGGAGTGCACAATTCGGAATTATATGGACTTCTTACATCATTTGATTTATAACTGTCATTTTGGAGTCTCCAAGTGTCCTTTGGAAAGACCTGTATTTACCTTGAAAAAAAACTTACAGAAAAGCTTGTGTCGATGTACATATTATCTTGTGGTTATTTGAATGTTTCTTGTGTTACAGCGGTGCAATATAATAATAAATAATAAATGCTAAGCATTGTATAAATTAATCAAATCTATAAAAACACTGCATAGTCTTCATTTTGTAAATCAAATATATATTTACTCTTATTAAAGTTACAAAAGTGGAATTGTCAAGAGCAGTGAGACTTTTTTTTCTCTTTTGTTGTTTGATTAATGAGTAACTTAAGAAGGCATGAGTCTGTTGAAAGGCTTGTTCGAGATGCACTGGTGCTGCGCAGACCGATTGGCATATGACGTCAAATTACCGCAAGAGCGATTCAAAGGCATAATGAGTCATATGCTCTCCAAAACACTCTCACGGTACTTTGATGTCATATGCCGATAGGACTGCATTTGCCGATGCATCTCAAACAAGCCTGATGTCATTCACCGTGACCCCATCACACTGATGTTAGTTCAAGTGTTCATTCTTTAAATAAGTTTGGTTTTAGTTAGTGATTTGATGCTATAAAAATGAGGGTTTTGACGTCATGATTGACAGCTTCTCTGAGCAACTGCAAAGTAGTCACTGAGGCACCAACAAACTTTTTTTCTGGATCTTTGGGAGGAGATTGGAGCTTTAACTTTAATTTCTACATTTCAAGAACTGTTTATTTCACATCAACACAATGAGTTGATCTGCAGTATTAACCAATTCTGTGAGAGCGTGGGTGGGACCATAATATCGCGGCTCCACTTTTCGCTCACAACTGCACAGACTCTGGCTCCAAGTTCACTATGCGCAGTTTTAAGATGTCAGTGCCATATTGGCACACCGGCGGTAGGGATGGGCGATACCACTTATTTTGTTTTCGATATGATACCGATACTTTCAAGGCCGATCTTGCCGATACCAATACGATACCTCTAATTTGAACTTATACAATTTTAAAACAATTAAAATTATTGAACTTAAGAGTAAAATGGGTAATGATACCCATTTAACATTATATTTGAAAGGTATTTTAACATTCAATACGCCTTAATTGCAACTTATTAGATTATATTTTTGTTTACATATGGTTAAAGTGTTTACTTGTAGTGGTGGTAACCATGGAAATCTACAAATACTATAGGCCTAGATGAACTATGTTCACTGTAGTAATGGTTCATTTTCAGAAGGGACTGCCAGTGACAGGCTGTTGCACCCATAAAATGCAACCTTTGTATTCTGACAGTGTATCAACATTAGTTACAGAATAGAACATCAATATGAACTTTTAACGTTCAATTTAAATAAATGTAATTAAACAAACTATGTAGGCTACTATTTCATTTGGTTTACTGTGAAATAACTCAAACATATTATATTTTTCTGTCCACTGATAAGCATTGTTCTGGGCGGCGTTTCCCAAAAGCATCAATGGTTTCTTATGATACTAAACACAGCCCTGTTTGAACGTAGTGTCGGCAGTGAGCGGACGCTCTCTGTGATTGATTGGTTCTGACTTGCAGCATTTGCGTGTGTTCAGATGAGCAGGAAAATAGTTCTACAACACAATTATTCGCTAACATAGGTTATTTGTCCAATTCAATGCATATTGTACGCATTCAATTTATTGTTAAATAAACAAAATAATTGGTAAAAAAAAAAACACCTTAGTATCGATATTTTTATTTGAGTATCGATACTTTCGATACTCAACGTCAGTATCGATACTTCAAATCGATACACCCATCCCTAACCGGTGGCTTCAGTTACTACAATGGAAGAGAGTGAAGGTGCGTCATTCATCTTTTTTTACAGTCTATGGTTCAGACCAATTTCATTTGGTCCGAATGAAATTACAGGGTGTCCTACCTGCCTGTCTATCTATGTATTTGCATATAACTATTTGCATACCTCCACACATCCAATACAGTGGTGTAGGGATGACTCATTTTTGCAGGCCAAAACCTAGAAACGAGTTAGCATTTTAGAACTCCCATTTCCATTGTCCTGTCGATGGGTTTATGAAAGGATTTTTGGTTAATTGCTTGAAACAATGTCAGTGGTGAACACAACCTCAAGATATCTTCATGTTTTATTCTACAATATAAATTACATTAGTAATACCCTCTTTTTTAAAGCTTTTACATGTCTTGTAAAAAGCAGTTGCTAACAAGTAGCTATTAACCATCATCAACCGAACAGATAAACTCATCTACTCACTAGTCCACTTTCACAGCCTCATTAATTATGCTCATGCAAACTATTATAGTTGTTAGTTGTTGGAAGCTTTCTGATGGTGTAATTGAAGTCATGCGTGTAGTGTGGCCATGGTGTAGTTTGTTTACAGCCTACATTTATCAATTGACTTCTGCAGATTATATTTACGCTTCAAAATTCTTCATTTGTGAAGATTATTACGATAAAGAATCATAAGCTTTTGATAGTCACAGACATTACTTAATCAAAAAGCCAATGGAAAAAAACCTATTGACTTCTGGGTTGGCCTACAAAAATATGCCACAAACACATCGGCCAAAAAAGCGGCATCATATATCGGCCATCGGCTGCCCTGATTTCTAAATATCGGCATCGGCCAGAGAAAAACCCATATCGGTCTACCTCTAAATACGCACCAAATAATTTCACAAATTTTTCTGTAAAAATTTGAGTGAGCTGCCATGTAAAGCTGCTACTACTTACATGTGATAAGACATATTTGAGGCTGGTAATGATAGGCGAGCATTTAGATTTCCTGCCCAACTGTAATTGCCACAAGGACCAGCCATTAACAATCTCTGTCGTGGACTGCGTGACTTGCCACTTCCTGTGGAGTTTTTTTTTTTTTGCCACTTAATGACTAATAAAATTTTGGTCAACTAAGCCTCTTCTCATTGACTACTAGGATGCAGCCCTAATTTGTACATTATTTTGTTTTGTTTTTTCATCACATCTCACCTCAGTGTCTTGAGTTGACAATTCTGATCCTGTAGTAAATTATCAAGCTCCTTCACTCCTGATTGTCCAGGATCATTTCCTGTGAGATCCAGCTCTATCAGGTGTGAAGGGTTTGATCTCAGAGCTGAAGCCAGAGATTTATAACCTTCTTCACTGATACTGCAGTCTGAAAGTCTAGAGGAAAAATGAAATAAAAACAATGAAATAAAGTCTTATAAGTCTAACGATTAACTAATTCAATAAAAACATTTCTTTTACAGGATTATGATATTCATAATTCTCAGCACTTAAAAAGCCTTGTGTCTGTCAATATTTTTTTTATATAACACTTTTTATTTCTGTAAGTGACATCACTGACAGAAGATTTCTGCCCAAGTTTAAATTAACCAAATTCAAACCTGAGTATCTTCAGTGTACATTGTGAATTTCCCAGTAGAGTGGAGATTTGTGTTACTCCAGAGTCTCCTAGTTTATTTTTATTCAGTTCCAGCTCTTTCAGGTTTAAACAAAATGCTGACGCCAGAACAGAACAACCTTCTGCTGTAATACTGCTGCAGTTTAACCTGTAGAACAAAGCAAAAAATAAAAATGGTATATAGATGCATACAATTACACAGGCTCATATATTTCGTAAAAACTACTTTTATCCACAAATGTGAGATTTGCATTTTAACAGATTTTTTTTTAAATAGTTTACTTCAGCTTTTGCAGTTGACACTGCTCATTTTTGAACAGCGTAAAAAAGATCTTCAATCCTGAGTCTCTCAGTTCAGTCCCACTCAGATTCAGCTCTGTCAGATTTGATGGGTTTGAATTTAAAGCTTCAGTCAGAACACGACAATCTTCATCTGTGATATTGCTGTTATTCAGACTAAAAAAAAGAGAAAACATAGTTATGAGTTTACATTTACCAAGAGTTGACAACTACTGGTGACATGATGACTAGGGGTGTGCCCGAAGCCTTAATCCGTATTTGGAAAGGCACACAAGATTAAAAAAAAAAAAAACGCATTCTATGGGGCCCCTAAAGGGACATATGGTTAGCTTCTTGCTAGCAGTAGCCTGTTACTTTACATTACATCAGATTTCACTTGCCACATAAAGAGAGTAAGGAGAGATGGCTGATAGGACGATGGTGAAGTATTTGTAGATCCTGAGCGCCACTGACAAATATCTAATCTTGTAAAATGTGTATCAAGTACCGCCACTCCCTACTATACAGTATGTGTGATTGTGAATCTTGAAAGTGAAAGTCAAACTTGAGCGCGCATTTAAAAGCGATTTCAATACCCCGCATATTAACAGTGGCTCCCTGATGCCCGCAAAATATATACAGTATAATTACCCAACTATATAATTGCTAGAGAAAGCATTAAAATATATTTTTCCTGCCAACTCATATTTATTCCTTTTAGGGGTTCCTTAGTACACAGCATTTCCTTTCTGAACATGGCATTCAGCTTTGGGCTTACAAAATATACATAACACAATAAAGAGCAAGTTCACTATTATAAGAAAAAAATGTATTGTAATGATAATAAAACTTACATCAGTGTGTTGAGCTTACAGTGTTTATCCGGCAGTACAGCAGCAAGTTTCTTCAATCCTGAGGGTTCTAGTTTATGTTCACTCAGATTCAGCTCTCTGAGGAGTAAAAGATTTTCACCCAGAACTTTGTTCATAAACTGACAGGCTTCATCTGCAGGAGGACTCAAAAACCTGCAGAAGGGAAGATAAAGCAGGATTCAATTAAATTCTTAACTAAACCTTTATTAAAAATAGCATCTGATTCACAATTGAAAACAGTGTCAAATGCTTTATGTTCAATTTTCTTTGCAAAAGATTGTATTAATGAATAATTCTATAAATAATTTGGCTGCTTATCATTGTATTATTTGTATGTATTATTTCACCACATCTCACCTCAGTGTCTTGAGTTGACAATTCTGATCCTGTAGTAAATTATCAAGCTCCTTCACTCCTGATTGTCCAGGATCATTTCCTGTGAGATCCAGCTCTATCAGGTGTGAAGGGTTTGATCTCAGAGCTGAAGCCAGAGATTTATAACCTTCTTCACTGATACTGCAGTCTGAAAGTCTAGAGGAAAAATGAAATAAAAACAATGAAATAAAGTCTTATAAGTCTAACGATTAACTAATTCAATAAAAACATTTCTTTTACAGGATTATGATATTCATAATTCTCAGCACTTAAAAAGCCTTGTGTCTGTCAATATTTTTTTTATATAACACTTTTTATTTCTGTAAGTGACATCACTGACAGAAGATTTCTGCCCAAGTTTAAATTAACCAAATTCAAACCTGAGTATCTTCAGTGTACATTGTGAATTTCCCAGTAGAGTGGAGATTTGTGTTACTCCAGAGTCTCCTAGTTTATTTTTATTCAGTTCCAGCTCTTTCAGGTTTAAACAAAATGCTGACGCCAGAACAGAACAACCTTCTGCTGTAATACTGCTGCAGTTTAACCTGTAGAACAAAGCAAAAAATAAAAATGGTATATAGATGCATACAATTACACAGACTCATATATTTCGTAAAAACTACTTTTATCCACAAATGTGAGATTTGCATTTTAACAGATTTTTTTTTAAATAGTTTACTTCAGCTTTTGCAGTTGACACTGCTCATTTTTGAACAGCGTAAAAAAGATCTTCAATCCTGAGTCTCTCAGTTCAGTCCCACTCAGATTCAGCTCTGTCAGATTTGATGGGTTTGAATTTAAAGCTTCAGTCAGAACACGACAATCTTCATCTGTGATATTGCTGTTATTCAGACTAAAAAAAAGAGAAAACATAGTTATGAGTTTACATTTACCAAGAGTTGACAACTACTGGTGACATGATGACTAGGGGTGTGCCCGAAGCCTTAATCCGTATTTGGAAAGGCACACAAGATTAAAAAAAAAAAAAACGCATTCTATGGGGCCCCTAAAGGGACATATGGTTAGCTTCTTGCTAGCAGTAGCCTGTTACTTTACATTACATCAGATTTCACTTGCCACATAAAGAGAGTAAGGAGAGATGGCTGATAGGACGATGGTGAAGTATTTGTAGATCCTGAGCGCCACTGACAAATATCTAATCTTGTACAATGTGTATCAAGTACCGCCACTCCCTACTATACAGTATGTGTGATTGTGAATCTTGAAAGTGAAAGTCAAACTTGAGCGCACATTTAAAAGCGATTTCAATACCCCGCATATTAACAGTGGCTCCCTGATGCCCGCAAAATATATACAGTATAATTACCCAACTATATAATTGCTAGAGAAAGCATTAAAATATATTTTTCCTGCCAACTCATATTTATTCCTTTTAGGGGTTCCTTAGTACACAGCATTTCCTTTCTGAACATGGCATTCAGCTTTGGGCTTACAAAATATACATAACACAATAAAGAGCAAGTTCACTATTATAAGAAAAAAATGTATTGTAATGATAATAAAACTTACATCAGTGTGTTGAGCTTACAGTGTTTATCCGGCAGTACAGCAGCAAGTTTCTTCAATCCTGAGGGTTCTAGTTTATGTTCACTCAGATTTAGCTCTCTGAGGAGTAAAAGATTTTCACCCAGAACTTTGTTCATAAACTGACAGGCTTCATCTGCAGGAGGACTCAAAAACCTGCAGAAGGGAAGATAAAGCAGGATTCAATTAAATTCTTAACTAAACCTTTATTAAAAATAGCATCTGATTCACAATTGAAAACAGTGTCAAATGCTTTATGTTCAATTTTCTTTGCAAAAGATTGTATTAATGAATAATTCTATAAATAATTTGGCTGCTTATCATTGTATTATTTGTATGTATTATTTCACCACATCTCACCTCAGTGTCTTGAGTTGACATCCTGGATCCTGTAGTACATCATCAAGCTCCTTCACTCCTGATTGTCCAGGATCATTTCCTGTGAGATCCAGCTCTATCAGGTGTGAAGGGTTTGATCTCAGAGCTGAAGCCAGAGCTTTATAACCTTCTTCTGTGATACTGCAGTCTGAAAGTCTAGAACACAAATAAAAATGTAACATTCAGCTGCATCAGGGATCAGTTCTCGATCCATTATTATTCATCATCTACATACTACCCCTGGGTCAGATTCTACATCAACATGATTTTAACTATCATTTCTACAAAGATAACATCTAAATGTATACTATCTGTAAACCTTCTCTATCCACTTTAAAAAAATCTGCCTGTGTGAATATATGAAAAATATAGTAAAAATATGGCTCAACTCCAACCTTCTGAATCTGAACATGGACAAAACTGGCATTATCGTAACTGGAAACCCTTTACTTACCAGAAAAGAATCCTTATGATTCACCAGTGAGATTGAGTATCTCTGTTCTAATCTACCACCTGTAATGTTGTACTCCAGTGCTTGTACTGTTGTCTGCTATCAATAGCAGCTTTTCCACTTTGGGGCCTGTGCGAGCTAGCACTAACAAGGTCAACAGCCTCTGGGCCTACGCACATCATAAATCCATCTTTTTAGGCAATTACCAGATATGGCTGTCATGTCATTAAATGTTTTGAATACAACTGAATTTGTGTTTAATCATTTCATTTAAAAAAAGTAAGTTTCTAATTATAACACAGCTCCATAGTTATTCAAACAGTGAATAAATTACACACAGAAAGTGAGCAAGAACATTTAAATGATCAAAGAACATTATCACTAGGGTTGGGAATTGTAAGAAATTTTCCGATTCTGCCTAATGATTCCGGTTCCGATTTCGGTTCCATTAAAATGATTAAACAACCAATAAAAAAATAGTAGTAAGGGAAAAGAGTGCACAATACTCAACTAAATCAGTCCTTTTTTGTGCTTATTATACTTGTAAAATGTGTTTAACAAACTGCTAATCTCAACAAATTTGCTAACACTTTACAATTAGTTAACTACATTAACATGAACTAATAATGAACTGCATTTCTACAGCATTTATTAATCTTTGTTTATGTCAGTTTCAACATTTACTAATACATTATTAAAATCAAGTGTTGTATTTGTTAACATCAGTTAATGCACTGTGAAGTAACATGAACAAACTATGAACAGATGTATTTTATTAACTAAGGTTAAAAGATTAATAAACACAGTAACAAATGTATTGCTCATGGTTAGTTCATGTTACTTAATACATTAACTAATGTTAAAAAAATGAACCTTATTGTAAAGGGTTACCACAAATTAAACACAAATAAGATGCTTGAACACAAATGTACGATCCAGACAGGTGAAACAGAATATTTTTGTAAGTTGGATTTGTAAAGACGTCACTTGTTTCCAAAAGAATGATTCAGTGATAGATACATTTTAACAGTAATTTGATGCCACCTAGTGGTGTAACAATGCAACCGATATAGTCGTTATTTGAAGCACCCAGTTACTTTCAAAAGGTGATTTATTCTATTTTGATTGGTAACGTAGACATCAGCGTTTATATCTGAATAATAAACTTTTTTTAAAAATTAATCGTGTAGCTTTGTGCATCTCTCTCTCTCTCTCTCTCTCTCTCTCTCTCTCTGCATTGATATCTGACGTATATGAGTAGCGTGAGGGCTTTTCAGTTCATTCATTGCTATAATATTCATGAGGTGAAATGTCTCTATTAAAGGATACACTCCCCACACTTCACCCACCCATCAGACCAGAACCGTTTTCTAAACAGAAACTTTTTTGCACGGTTCCAGTACTTTTCAAAAAACACTTGGTTCCCAACCCTAATTATCACTGACTTTAAATCCTGTTATAATCAATGAAGCTGTCTACACTGTGAAAGGAATCTTTTACTTGCATCATATGAACATCTAAAGTTTGTTGTTTATGATGAAAGAATTCAAGAGAGAGCAGAATTCAGTCAGTGAGCATGTGCACTGAGCAAAACTCCAGTGTTTCAGCAATGACTAATCTGAATGCCTCTGATTGGCCAATGCATTCATAAGCTCAACAGAATCATGTGTGATTGGTTATAATGTGAAACACTGTAAAGTGTAGTGTCATAGTGTCACATTGAAATTAGTTTATTATTTCAGATGCCTTTTGAGAAGACTACAATAAAATTAAACCTGCCAAAGTTGCTAGTGGGACTGACTTACACGCCACTGCTGAAATCCACTGCATTTGGCAGGTTAGTTAGTGTTAAAGTCAAGCCGCCCTATATATATATTTAAATAGGGGTGTTAGGGGTGTAACGATACACGTATTCGTATTTAACCGTTCGGTACGAGACTTTCGGTTCGGTACGCATTACAAACCGAACGATTCGTTGGACTAATCCTATTACAGGAGGGGTTACGTCGCAATATCGGAAATCTTTCCGTTTTAAACCAAGAAGGCGAGCTGATGGATATCACACAAGAAGCAACGTGCAAACTTTGTGCAAGAGTCTTTAATCTCGGTCAGTATTCAAAGTGAAAGTAAAAAGTGACGGAGCTGTCTGACGCTCCATTAACGAAGCATTTTCTCTCAGAGACGACAAGAGACGAATTTCAGCAAAATATGCTGACAACGGTAGGCTATATAGCCTAACTGTCTTAATTTATTCCATTATTTCTCTTGTGGCCCATAAATATAGTGAAACAAATGAAAACAATTGCATTTCGTGTTAAACAGGTTGTTTTTTTTAAAGTCGGTGATTGAAGTAAAGCTGCTCTTAATTTTCATTGATGTCTGCAGTGTTAGGAAATATTATAGACTGTTAATAATTTTAATTATAGGCCTATAATTCATTGTATAGGTTAATAGACCTAAAAATGTTTAAAACATTTTAAAAGAGGAGCTAATACCCTAATCATTTATTATCCTCACAGAACGTCAGTTATGCGGTGATGCGCTATGAAATTATTGCGGGGCAAATTTATTATAATATTAATTTATTAATAAAAGTAGCCTAACCTAATAGTAATAATAACAGACTAGAAGAATGTAATGGCCGACATACTCTGGCTATCGTCAATACATGATCATCGTCTGTTGACGCAACCCAGCATAAGGGGGGTATCGTTGACCCCCAAATAAAAAAAATTGTATTGACAATGAATTTTGTGATCGTTACACCCCTAATATATATATATATATATTTTTTTTTTGTATATTGTTACAAATCTTACCTCAGTACTTTCAATTTACAGTTATCCAGTCCAGTGCACAGCAGCTTCACCCCTGAATCCTGCAGATTATTATTGTTCATGTTCAGCTCTTTCAGATTGGTCTCTGATCCAAGAACTGTAGCCAGAGCTGAACAGCTTCTGTCTGTTAGGTTACAATCATTTAGCCTACAAGGGAAATAAATCAAATTTCAAAATACAATAATCAGTATTAGGTGGAGCACATACAATTCATTTTTCTATATATTTATATTAAATGTTATTAAATGTATGTTATATATGTGTATTAAATTACTTACAGAGCTCTTTTGCAGGCTTTGATGACTGCTAATAATCTAATGAGACACTCGTCTGATTTCTTGAATTTCTGAAGCTCAAAGTCCTCCAGCTCCTCCTCTGATGTCAATAACACAAAGGCCACAGCAGACCACTGGGCAGGTGAAAGATCAGCAGATGAGAGACTTCCTTTGCTAAGGTGGGTCTGAATCTCTTTCACCAGAGTTTGGTCATTCAGTTCATTCAGACAATAGAACAGATTGATGGATCTCTCTGGAGACAGATTATCTTCTAATTTCTGCTTGATGTACTGAACTATTACCTCTTTTCTCTGGTCATTGCCATCTTGCTGTGTCAACAGACCTTTTAAGAGTCGCCGATTGGACTGGAGTGACAGACCGAGGAGGAAGCGAAGGAAAAGGTCCAGGTGCCCATTGTCACTCTTGAGCGCCTTGTCCACTGCAATCTTGCGCAAATCAATCATGGTTTCATTTTTGTTTTCCTGTTCTGTAGACTCTTGAACAAACACATTTTTCTTGTTAATGTCTAGAAACAGATGTGCATAAAGGGCTGCAATAAACTCTTGAATGCTCAAGTGAACAAAGCAGTACATGGTACCAAGAGTGATCCCTGTTTCCTCCTTAAAGATCTGGGTACACATGCCTGAGTACACTGATGCTTTATAGATGTCAATACCACAGGCTTCCAGGTCTGTGTCATAGAAGATCAGGTTGTTTCTGTCCAGCTGATGAAATGCCAGTTTACCCAGTGAAAGAATGGCTTCTTTATCCCAGGAAACATCGGGTGTGTATTCTCCATCATACTTTCGCCGACTCTGCTGGATCTGAAAGCGGAGAAAGTGTGTGTACATTTGTGTCAGAGTCTTGGGAGTGTCTTCAGTATTTGATTCCTGCAGTGTTTCAGAGGTGTCATCAGCCTGATTGTTTTTCACATCATTATTTCTTTTCTCCTCCAGAATGTTCTGGAGAACAGTGGCTGAAATCCAGCAGAAGACTGGGATGTGGCACATGATAAAGAGACTCTTTGATTTTTTAACATGATCAATGATTTCTTTGGCCATTTTCTCATCTGTGAACCTTTTTCTGAAGTACTCCTCCTTTTGTGCATCATTGAACCCTCTGACCTCTGTCACGCGGTCTATACAGTCTGGAGGAATCTTACAGGCAGCTGCTGGTCTGGTGGTGATCCAGATGAGAGCAGAAGGAAGCAGATTTCCCCTGATGAGGTTCGTTAAGAGAACATCCAGAGAGGCTGGTGATGATACGTCACGCCATGTCTCATTACCATCAAACTTCAGAGGAAAACGACATTCGTCCAATCCATCAAGGATGAACAGTACTTTGAAATTATTCCTTCTTGTAAGGTTCAGTCCTTTTGTCTCTGTGAAAAACTGAGTTATAAGATCCATCAAACTTATTTTTTCTTTCTCTTTTAAGTTCATCTCTCTGAATGGAAGAGGAAATATGAAGCTGATATCTTGATTTTCTTTTCCTTCAGCCCAATCCAGAACAAACTTTTGCACAGAGATGGTTTTTCCGATTCCAGCAACGCCTTTCGTCAGTAAAGTTCTGATCTCCTTGTCTTGTTCAGGTGCATCAAACATATTTTTGCATTCAATCGGAATCTCTTTTGATTGATGACACCTGGAAGCAACTTCAATCTGTCTGACCTCATGTTCATTATTGACCTGTTCACTGCCACCCTGAGTGATATAGAGATCTGTGTAGATGTTATTCAGAAGTGTGGAGTCACCTTGCTTTGCAATTCCTTCAAACACACATTGATACTTTTTCTTTATGTTACATTTTAGCTGATGAATGAAGACCAGCTCATCTAAACAAAGGAACAAAAATATAGTTTTAGTCCCAATTTTGTCACAGATGGTCTCAAACACCAGGCGAAACGAAGGAGAGTAGATGAATACAGGCTTTAATGATAACACATAGGAATAACACAACCATACAAGGACGAGAACGGACGAGGAATGAGGGTGAACACAGGGCTTAAATACAGGAAGCAAACAAAGGGAACTTAACAAGGTGATGAGATAATTAGACACAGGTGAATCTAATGAACAGAATGGGGAAACTAGGTCACAGAAACATGAGGATATGTAACAAATGTATGGTTTTATAGATAGTTTCAGTCTACATTTATAAGTGACAATCTGACAGATGGTCATGAGTCTCTTACCTTCTAAAGTATCAGCAGCTTCATCTTGTTTCATCTCTCTCAGGTAGTGGAGTGTGAGATCAAGAGCTGCTTCTTTGATACTGCATCTGTTCTTATTAAAGTCCTTCACAAAGTTTTGTGTGTTCTCTTTTTGTAAAATTTTCTTGAACTTTTCCAACTCATTCTTTAGAAATGTGATTATTTTGCTCTCAAGATCCTTCACACAAAGCAAAAATAAAATAAATAGAGATCGAACAAAAAAACATACAAAATGTGAAAGAAACAAGTTAAGAGAGAAACATGTTAATTAGCTTCCATTTTTTAAAATAAAAAAACAAAATTCTATTAGGTATTTTTTTGTAAACATTGTTCAGCAACCTATTTGGCTGTTATAATTATAGACATTTATGAAAATGTGTTTTACTACCTGGAAGATCCACAGGAGATTGTCCTTGAAATTCTTGTGTTTCCTGTGAGTCTGGAAATCTGAATCTAATTGAAGCCTGTTAGCCAACAAAATTAAATGCTGCATTTTCAGACAAAATATTACAGAAATTACGAGTATTAAAAAATGAATGATGTGCAGGATCTATTTAAGTATAAGTTTAAGTAAAAACTAAATTTCTTAATGTAATATTTTCTGTCCTATAAGCAAAGAACACAGAAGCTGGTGAATAAAAATGAATTTTGCATTGACAACAGGTATGTCACAACCAAAATTAAACAGAAAATAAAAATATATATATAATTGTTATTCATATCAAATAGTTTTTGTGCTCCCTTTAGGTTTTTAAAGCACTGCCATTTGCAAATTGTCTTTTTGAGAATTAATCAAACATTTAATTGAAGCGAATATTTGCTGAAATATTTTAATATAAATGTTTATTTATTTTCTAACTGTCTATATGTCCAACAATAAGAAACACATGGAATACCTTTTGTTGGACGATGGTTTTTCCTCACTGAAGTTTGGTACCGCACCTTTTGAACAGTCACTCTTCACAGACACAGAGCTGGACACGTGTGAGCCTGATCTTACACTAATGACACAAAGAACAGTGAGAGAAAAAGAAAAAAAACACTGTGCTACAGAAGGTTCTTTGGGCTCATTTGAAAAAATTTTATGTTTAATCTTGCAAATGCTGTGTAGTCAAATGTGCATTTGTGCTTCTGTGACTACGGATAGATTAAAAGACATAGATTGCAAAACATAGACTGCAAGATCTATTTTCCAAGTGAATTTAAATGTGTAGTAGTATTACTGGAAAGAAACTCCAGACCAATAAAGCAAACAGCAGACATTGTGTTCTATGAATTATTATTATTTATCACTTTTTATCACATATCTTAATGGAAAAAATACCTAATGCAGTAAAAACAAAAAACACATGAAATACCTTTCAGACGATGGTTTTTCCTCACTGAAGTTTGGTACCGCACCTTTTGACTGGTCACTCTTCAGAGACACAGAGCTGGACACATGTGAGCCTGATCTTACACTAATGACAAAAAAATAGAGAGAAAACACTATTACAAGAGATACTTCAGTCTCATTTAAAGAGGTTTCACATGCAAATTGTTTGCATAGTTTAAGTCCAGTTTAACACAAACTGGCAGATTTATACTTCTGCGTCGAGTGTACGCAGTAGCTACGGCATAGGCTGTGTGTAGCCTGATGTGTACCTCTTCAAAAATGTTACACACGAGAATGAACCTCACTGGTTACATAGTTTTACATAGATTTGCACAGTACTTAACACGGCAAAGGTGAGAGAAAATGCTCCTTGTTGAAAAGGTTTTGTTCTTCACTTAAAAAGTAAATTTCATTAGTGTTTAAAATGATTGTGTGAAAACAGCTGCAGTCTTACCTCTGTTTCTTTGAGAGACTCATCTTAGAGAGACAGTCCTTTCCTTGCTTCTTCGACATCATTGCAGCTAAACTGCCACTGAAAACAGATCAGCACTGGCAAAGATCTCGCTGAAGACAATCAGATGCTCATCATGACCTGGACATGACAATGAGTCACTGAGATGAATATCATGATAGTTCAGAAAGAGAAATGATGATAAAAATTAAGAACAAATGACAAATTTTAAGTTAACAAACAAGCAATATAAAAATACATCATGCTACAAATATATTGCTATGTACTGTTACCAAATGGTGTGATAATCACATCAGATCATTACTCACAACACATGACTCTCTCTCTCTCTCTCTCTATGTGTGTGTGTGTGTGTGTGTGTGTGTGTGTGTGTGTGTACATTACCATGCAGTCATTAAATAATGTGCTAAAACACTGAGAAAAAACAGAACTCATATGTAGTTGTAGATAATATTACAGATTTTACATTTTTTTGACCTTCTGGTATAAGTTCTTTTTAATTTGAACATTATTTCACAATTTATTTTGTTAATTTAAAATGATCCCACAAATAACGCATCAGTAAATGTGACATACTCTAAGAGCCTGTTTATACCTGGGGCCTCATTTATGAAGTGCGCATGTGCACAGATTTGATCTTAAAGTGTGCGAAGTATGCATAAATCCATGCCAATGCTTGTGTGGATTTATGTGTACGCACACTCTAAGATCAAATCTGTGCGTAAATGAGGCCCCTGATCACTTCATGCATTTTCTCTGATCGAATAGCAATCCGATCGCAAAAACACCTGGGGCCTCATTTATAAATCTTTCCGTAGATTTCATCCTAAATGTATACGTACGCACAAAAGTTTTCAGATCTATAAAACCATGTGTACGCCAGAACCTGCGCAAAAATCCCTTTAAATCCCAGTCAGTGGAAGATTGTGCATAGATGCATCTCCACCCTGTCTCCTCCCTGAAATCACCATATATGGAGCTTATACAATGCCTAGTTTTACTATGCATAACCTCATCTGCATATATTATTTCCATGCATATTCCCATCAAGTGACTCCATGGTTAACACCGTCAAAGGTACAAGACATTGGAAAATATTAGATACAGACTATAAATGCCATTTGTGCCATACACATTACATTGCTAAAAATCATCCAATATCCTTGTTATGTTTTAGAATAAATATATCAAAATATCCATAAAAACAAAATTGTAGCTATAAAATACTTCTCATATGAAGTTTTTAGAATAGAGTCGATTCATTAATTTCCACTTCAAATATTATTTTAATTGTTTTAATTCAAATCATATCAAATATATGCAGTTTTGCTGATAAGGTGAACATATCTTTTAGGATGTTTATAGGCTAATTTTAGTGAAAACTGATAGACCTACTTATTTATTGAAGTGTAAATACAGTTGTCTGACTCGGTGCATCACTGATAAAGCATTTTAAAAAGGTATAGTGCAAATCTTACCTTTTTCTTCGAGTTGTATCCTTCCAATGCAGTGGTATTTTTTTATAATTGTTTGAAGATGCCTTCACACGACATCAACAGATCCAGCTGTACAGTAAGATTATCATTGAACTTAAACGGGACAACGGACCGTTCGACCATTGAATCCAGCAGTGTCTCCCATAATATTGAAGTAAGTGTGCATCACTGATATTTTGTCATAACATGAGATCTGCAGTTTAGTTTAAACAGGAATTACTGTGCACCTATCACTCCTCGATGTTATTAGCGTGTCACAGGAAAAGTGATCAAAAGTAGCACACTAAATTCATATAACTTAATTTTTGTTTAAATTCTGTAATGCAATTTAATCGCCATTAATCAAAGTGGAATATTAATGTAAATGTGTATATCAAAATTAAAACAGAGTTTAAAATCGTTCTGTTTACTTCATTACTTTTCTCTCTCTAGTAAAAGAGTTTGTAGGCCTATACGCATGGGTCAGAGTTTGCGTGCAGGTGCGCAAATTTTCCCGTCAGGTTTGTTTTTATAAATAGGAAGGAAGTGGAAGTGGCGTACGCCTTTTTCAGGGCATGTTTTGTGTGTACGCAACAGTTATAAATGAGAACCCAGGTGTAAATGCCCTCCGAAACGCATTCGAGACGGATTTAATCCGATCGCTTAAACCACTTTAGAAGGTGGTCTGAGACGCATTCCAGTCAAAACTGAACAAGTATAAAATGCATCTGGATGTTGAAACCACGTATGCAAATTTTACTCCTCCCAAAAATGCATAAAAAAAAATAAACGTGTGAGAGTGTGTTATAGGCTATATAACGTTATAGCCAGATATGACAGCGCTACTGCATCACCGCAGAGGAGTAACTGAGTCTCTCTTCAACAAGCTGACTCTCAAACTGCCGCAAAAATGAAAGTGAAAGTAAGACGTAGACGGTCAACACACAATCATCTTCATTAAAAGTAATGAGACTAAATTATCTTACCAGTGCTGATGCCGCTCGCTCTCCTTTTGCGGTCTTTGATTTTGAAATTAGCTGATGATCAATAAAAAGCAGCTCATATTTGTTGCTTTCGGTGATGTGAACTCCATTAAATCTGCATACAGAGTGGGAACTGAAGATCAGATTTCCTATATCCGTTTTGCGGAGACACATTTAGGTGGTCAAGTATAAATGGAATCGTTTTGATAAATCAGATAACTATCTGATCAGTAAAAACGCATGAAGTGAACTGGTGTAAACAGCCCGTAAAATGAATGCGGTAAAGTTGGTTTCACATTCGATCATTCGGACTTCCGCGTTCAATAACTTTGTAAATGTAAAAAGGATAATTTTGGTTAATTATAAATAGGCTACTGGCCATTATGACAATAAGCTACAACACCTTTTTTGCAGAAGCAGACGTTTTTCAAGAGCGGATAAAAGCGTTGTTCTCTGTGACAAATGCTGGATGCTGAATGAATGCTGTGATGTCAACGATCTTTGAGGGACCGTCTTCAAGTTCATGATTCTTTTACGACATCATGGTAAGGACGTTTGTGAGCTGTATATATCTGCTTCTAAAACGTTTCATAGCAACGTGTAAAACGTGTGTATATATATATATATATATATACACACACATAAAGTGGGTAAGGAAAGTATTCAGACCCCCTTAAATTTTTCACTCTTTGTTATATTGCAGCCATTTGCTAAAATTATTTAAGTTCATTTTTTTTTCCTCATTAATGTACACACAGCACCCCATATTGACAGAAAAACACAGAATTGTTGACATTTTTGCAGATTTATTAAAAAAGAAAAACTGAAATATCACATGGTCCTAAGTATTCAGACCCTTTGCTCAGTATTTAGTAGAAGCACCCTTTTGATCTAATACAGCCATGAGTCTTTTTGGGAAAGATGCAACAAGTTTTTCACACCTGGATTTGGGGATCCTCTGCCATTCCTCCTTGCAGATCCTCTCCAGTTCTGTCAGGTTGGATGGTAAACGTTGGTGGACAGCCATTTTTAGGTCTCTCCAGAGATGCTCAATTGGGTTTAAGTCAGGGCTCTGGCTGGGCCATTCAAGAACAGTCACGGAGTTGTTGTGAAGCCACTCCTTCGTTATTTTAGCTGTGTGCTTAGGGTCATTGTCTTGTTGGAAGGTAAACCTTCGGCCCAGTCTGAGGTCCTGAGCACTCTGGAGAAGGTTTTCATCCAGGATATCCCTGTACTTGGCCGCATTCATCTTTCCCTCGATTGCAACCAGTCGTCCTGTCCCTGCAGCTGAAAAACACCCCCACAGCATGATGCTGCCACCACCATGCTTCACTGTTGGGACTGTATTGGACAGGTGATGAGCAGTGCCTGGTTTTCTCCACACATACCACTTAGAATTAAGGCCAAAAAGTTCTATCTTGGTCCCATCAGACCAGAGAATCTTATTTCTTACCATCTTGGCGTCCTCCATGCGGGCTTTCATGTGTCTTGCACTGAGGAGAGGCTTCCGTCGGGCCACTCTGCCATAAAGCCCCGACTGGTGGAGGGCTGCAGTGATGGTTGACTTTCTACAACTTTCTCCTATCTCCCGACTGTATCTCTGGAGCTCAGCCACAGTGATCTTTGTGTTCTTCTTTACCTCTCTCACCAAGGCTTTTCTCCCCCGATAGCTCAGTTTGGCCGGACGGCCAGCTCTAGGAAGGGTTCTGGTCGTCCCAAACGTCTTCCATTTAAGGATTATGGAGGCCACTGTGCTCTTAGGAACCTTAAGTGCAGCAGAAATTTTTTTGTAACCTTGGCCAGATCTGTCAAGTCAAGTCACCTTTATTTATATAGCGCTTTTTACAATGTAGATTGTGTCAAAGCAGCTTTAAATTGATAACTGGTACATTATTTGGCTGCACAGCAGCTCTTAAAAGCATAGTGTCAATGCAGGCAGATCAAAACACTGTTGAATATCAAATGTCAAGTCAAATGTCAAGTGTGCCTTGCCACAATTCTGTCTCTGAGCTCTTCAGGCAGTTCCTTTGACCTCATGATTCTCATTTGCTCTAACATGCACTGTGAGCTGTAAGGTCTTATATAGACAGGTGTGTGGCTTTCCTAATCAAGTCCAGTCAGTATAATCAAACACAGACTCAAATGAAGGTGTAGAACCATCTCAAGGATGATCAGAAGAAATGGACAGCACCTGAGTTAAATATATGAGTGTCACAGCAAAGGGTCTGAATACTTAGGACCATGTGATATTTCAGTTTTTCTTTTTTAATAAATCTGCAAAAATGTCAACAATTCTGTGTTTTTCTGTCAATATGGGGTGCTGTGTGTACATTAATGAGGAAAAAAATGAACTTAAATGATTTTAGCAAATGGCTGCAATATAACAAAGAGTGAAAAATTGAAGGGGGTCTGAATACTTTCCTTACCCACTGTATATATATATATATATATATATATATATATATATATATATATATACACACACACACACACACACACACACATATATAGGCCTATATTTTACACTATGCTATGAAAAATCTTAGATCAATGGAAGCAGAGATGTTCAGATGTATATATATTGGATTCAATATGGAAAAATACTGTGGAAGACGATCATTCTGTAATGAACATGCTATAGGCTAATTATTATTTGATAAATGTCACCTCAGTTGACACTTACTGTCCTGTTTTGTTCATCTTTCAACACCTTTCAATGGCTGGTGAAAGCAGCCCAAACAATCTTTAACCTAACTTATTATTATTAATAATTGTCATCTAGTGGTTAAAATAAAATCTTTGATCAATATAATGTGAATTTTTCACTGTCCATAGTTCTGAAACCTCCATATTAAAGTGCAGTAATTTCCCACAGAGCATGACATCAACCATTTTTTTTTTTTTATGGACCATCACTTCAATAACTAATTGTGACTTCAAAACAGTTTGTGCAGCAGATAAATTAAATTTCTGCCTGCACTGTGTTCAATAGATTTTGAAAGGAGGGACTGACTGCTCCAAAACAAGTTGGAAAACATTGAGTTTACCCTACAGAATGTGATCAATGTGGAAAGAGTTTTAGAACAATAGGACACCTTAAGGAACACATGACAATCTGCACTGGAGAGAAGGTGTCCACATGTGATCAGTGTGGAAAGAGTTTCAGAAAGACATGCAGTTTTAAATTACATCTCCGTTCTCATTCTGGAGAAAGACCGTTTTACTGTTATCGCTGCGGTAAAATATTTTTTTAGGACAGATGCACTGCAGGACCACCTGAAAGTTCAAACAAAAGAGAAGACTCGTGTTCTTTGTGTGGAAAGAATTTTAGGTACTTTAAAATGACACCAAAAGCCACAGCAGTGTGAAAGATCAAATGTGCTTTGATTGTGGGAAAACTTTTGAGTTGAAACTGCACCACAGTTTATTCACAGTGAAGAAAAACGTTGCAAGTGTTTACAGTGTAACATGAGATTCAGTCGGTCAGAATCTCTGAAAAAACATGAGAGAATCCACACTTGAGAGAAGCCGTATCACTGATGGGAAGGTTATCTTCTTAACTCAGTCATACAGAAACCAAATGAAATCACAGTATTCATCGTCAGATCCAGCACATTCAAATGCAATATTGTGTCCTCACCAAACATGAGCCAATAAAACATTGAGCAATTAAATCTGCAACTTCTATAAAAAATATGCAACAAGACAATGAAACATCGAGTTCATTTTTAAGACTGACAGTTTCTCGTGTGAGATTCAGATCAACTCAAAGATGGATCTCCTCCCAAATGAACAATATCTAAATCTTTATGCTTGTATAAGATATTGCTTCACAATATTAATCAAATCATTATGCTTTATTATGATTATTGTATTTTGTTCCATTTATATTTACATTTCTTTTTATGGAGTAATAGTAGTGAGTGATTAAAATAATGTAGAATAAAGTGTGTGTATGGTTTGAGTAGTTTTTGACTCTAGAAATTATATAAGTTCCTTCTTGCACATAAACACATTCCAATAAGCTTATAACATAAGACAGATTCAAATTTACTAAGAATAATGAAAAAGAAGAAATAAAAATATTGTTTAAACTTCTAATTGCGTTAAAGTCTTTTTGTGTCTCTTCTGGGAAAAGACAGACTTGTTGGAAGAAACTTCACCTTGAGGAAGAGTTGTGTGTTTGCAGATGTAATCTCTTTAAAAGAGTTGAGCTGACTTCTGCTCTTGAAGTAAAATTTTCTTTGATTGATTGAAATCCTTGGTCTACAAATCTTAGCTGTACTTCCCCATACAAAATGTGTCACAATTAGTTCATTTACTGTCTTTCATAAAGGAAAGTAGAGCATTTCTTTAATACTTGTTGGTAAATGTTCACTACAAAAACTGATGTTATTTCTGTTTGTACTATGGATGTTTTATTCGTCTCTTATTGTGAGAAATGCTATTTTTATATTATTTGAATCATCATATGGGGATTAGATGGGAGGAAAAATTATATTTCAATGCTTTTGCATTTACCCCATAGCACACGTACATCTCGGAGATGTCTATTTGATATGCGTTTACATCTGGAAGATGTATTGTTTTAGAGTGTTTGCTCAACTGCAATACGTCTAAAAGATGTTTCCTGTCAGATGTCAAATAAATGTTTAGAAAATGTCTTGAAGATGTTTATGACTTTTTTTCCTCACAGTTGCGAGCTTATGTCTCACAATTCTGCCTTTTTTCCTCAGAATTGCAAGATGTAAACTCAATTGCGAGTTATAAAGTCAGAAATGTGAGTTGAAGTCGAGTGATATTGTCAGAATTGCATAATATACAGTCAGAATTGTGATATAAACAAGCAATTGTGAGAAGTCAGAATTGCAAGTTTATTATTATTTGCTCACCTTATTATTCTTTTTTTTTCTCAGAATTGCGAGATAAAAAGTTGCAATAACCTTTTTAATTTTTTTTTTTATTTAGTGGCGGAAACAAGCTTCCATATAGGGCATCAGTAATGCTAGACTACAAGCCACGAAGAAGGCTAACTGCTGATTTCTGCAGAGGTTTTAAAAGTCTTCTAATAGCCTAATTTTGAATCTTATTTTAAGTTCAAGGTTTCTGAATGTGACCTTACAGAATTCACGTTTGATTTGAAATTCAAATGAATGGAAGAGTGTGAATGAAACAACTTACCAGCAATTTGTTAATGTGAGGAAATATTTACATTAGCTGCTGGATGTGTGTATAATTGGCTTATTATACAGTATACTATTTAATTATTATATACTGACCTCTGGCCTCCTGGTCTTATGAACAAATCAAATGTTGGTAGATTAAATGTAAGGTATCTAATTCACCTGCATAATAAGTGATTCCTGTATAATAGTTGTAATTCATACTAATAATTACAATTCATTCATACTCATTGTAGCTGGGAAAGTCTCAGCAGTGATGATCAGGAAATATAGTGGAGTACAGAGTGGAATAATGGATCACAGCAGGAAAAGCAATCACACACAGAGCTGTACAGAAGTGTGTTTTTTTTTTTTTTTTTAATTGCAGAAAAAAGCACTGCATTGAAATACAATAATAAAAAAAATAAAATAAAAACAAACAAACAAAAACATTAACACCTCAATCAGTATGAATAATATCACCATGTCTTAAAAAACTTATTCTTATTATTATCAATGAGTTTAAGAGATTTCACAACAAGCAAAATCTCAGCAAGAAAGACATCAAATCTAGGCAAAATCTTGAGAAATTTGTTTTTGTGATTTTTTTTTTTTTTTTTAACAATGCAACAAAACAACTGACAACAAGATCGACAGCATGGTCACTAATATAAAAATGTATCTTTCAGCGAAAATTTTAAATCATATTTTATAAAGGAAGACAAATAATAGCTGTACAGCACTGTTTTTACAGTTTTGGGCAGGTGACATGATAAAATCGTTTGCTTATTCTTCACATGATATTGTGTTGTCCTCTAGTGGTGAGCTTGAGAAACTGCAGAATCTCTCTGTAGCTGCTGTTGCATCTTAATATCAGTTACACTAAAATGAAGGGTACTGAACTAATGAACTTTTTAAAGTAAATAAAATAATCAAGTTTTTACTTGTATATTTACACAATATGTTAACACATAAAAAAATAAAATACAATGGCAATTGAGAAAATTATAATTGCTGAACAAAAAGCACTGGACAGAATATCTAGACTAGTGAATGCGAAAGATACAACTTAAAATGCGGTGAATTATGGGTACATGAATGCTGTCAGTATTAAATCTTAGTCTGGGCTGGTGTGGGATAACAGGCTTTATCTGTATGTCAGTCAAAGCTTTGTTGTCTTATGTACAGAGACATATTTATGCATTGAGACAGTTTCATTCAAATAAAAAAAAATAATAATAAAAATAAATAAAAATAAAAATAAATATTCTGTATATATCATGTAAGAAGAATATAATTGTAAAACATATCAAAGTAAAATAATAATGATATATACAATACATATGACATAGATAGGACTGATTTAAATCTTTGCCTATGTATCACACAATGTAATTTTAATTTTAGACTGTTTATATCATTTAATATATTTAATTGCTAAATTGGACAATTACAGTTAGCAATGTTTTAATTTCTTCATTATGGATGAGTTTAATCCCAACATCATTATGAAGAAGGTCTTATACTGGAGACTCCTGCTTTTTTCCCTCCTCTAATTTACCTGTAAAAAAGCAAAATATCTTGTATGAACACTAAATTGACAATAACCATTCAACATTACTCACATTGTGTGTGTATGTTTCTATTAATGAACAAGAGCAAGTATAATAAACTGTACATTTGTTAAAGCTATTTGAAGCTGTTTTAATGTATTGTACAATACAGGTATAAACAGCTTGAATTCATAATAGCTGTGGGTTTTGCATTGTTACTATTTATGAATTGCTTTTTAGCAGCATCTTGCTAAAATTACCGTCATACACACACTGTATTGATTTATTAGAGTATTATAGCAAGAACCTTCTGAGGATCTTTCATCTGATGGTGGCTTTTCTTGTGCTGTTGATTTCACAGGTTCCTCCTGGGGTTTAGACCAAGTAAACCAACCACCAATGCCACTGAACACGTTTGCAGCAGTGTTCCAGCTAATCCAGCCTTCTTTCTCTAGGCTGTGAGGAGGAATTAGAAGAGAAAATAATCAGTGTTGAGTGGAACAAGTTGCAAATTAATTATTATATTTCGATTACAGTACAAAGTGTAATAGACTGTAACTAACATTAAATTTCTGTAAACAGATTAGTTACTGATTTTACATCATTTGGCACACACACATTCTCCTAAGCAAACATTTCTAAACAATATTTCAGGGTTTTTCCTAGGTCAAAAATGGTCTTCTGTGGTGGCTGATGAACACGGTCATTCACACACACACACACACACACACACACACACACACACACACACACACACACACACACACACACACACACACACACACATTGGGATTCCATGTTTTATGGGAAGGTTCTATTGGCATAATTGTTTTTATTCTGTAAAAACTGTATATTCTCTCCCCTACACTAACCATACCCCTAAACCACAGAAAATTTACTGCATTTTTTTGGATTTCAAAAAACAAACAAACACACAAACACAGTATGTTTTTTATGCCATTTGGTTTATGAGGACACAGGAATAGACAGTATAGACTTTATTACTTTATAGAATACTATAAATAAATGTACTTTTCACATCATTCTGTAATAAGATGCCACATCAGATCACAGAAGGGAGTTATTTTAAACATTCGACTGACATTATATTGAACAAAAACATGATATTAATGTGATAAATTATTGTGTTTTTACGTTATGCTAAGATAACATGCCAGCCCTTGTGCACCTGTTGCAACAAAAGGATGTTTACTCACCTCAGGTTACAGCTTGAGTCTTGTATCAGGTCAATGAGCTGCTGCTTGGAGGATCCGATGTTATTTTTACTCAGATCAAGCTCTTTTAAAAACTTCAGTGCTTTTGTGTTTGTCAAAGACTGAGCTAAAGAAGACACATCTGTGATGCCACAGTCATTTAGACTAGAAAGAGACAAACAGACACACAGACAGAAATTTTTACTTTCATGTTTGCCTTTCCTTCAGCTAAATTTTGCAGGAAAAAAATCAGTCATCTCAATAGGAATCCATGTGATGAGAGACATCCAGTGGCAGAGAAATTCACATACATGAATTTTACATCAATATCAAATCTGACGGGAAAATTCACAGTTGCTTGATTTGCTCATCAAAGCTACACTAAATATTCAAGACTATCGTTTAATTGGTGTCTATTCAGCCCAGCATTCTTCAAGAAGATAAAGTGCTGCAGAATAAAGAAGCTGTTTGGAAAATGTTTCACACATGCTTCACATCTGGTATTCTAATATTTAATTACTAATATCAGCTAATTAAATTACACATTATTATCAATTTTTATGCACTCCTTACTTTACTTAAACTGTTTGGTTGGATGCATGTGTTCTAGGCAATTTGGCCATACAGTTATTTACTCTGTGGCTGAAATCATCTTATCATACTTATACATTTTTCAAAACTGTGAAGTTACTGACTGACGGAGGGTCCTTGTGCCACAGTGCACATATAAAGCTAATTGATTATGAAATCATCACCCGCCATAGTGGCCTGAGCTTGGTACTTGCTGGGTGTCTATTCAAGACCCTGCTTTCATCAGATCACAAAACACATCACTAGAGAAAATTATTTTCCATTAAAATAAAGTTAACTCAGGCTCTTCATGAGATATTGTGTGAAAGTGATTTGGTTAAACTGTTTTATGTAGAAGTGATTTTAAGCATTTTGATTCTTGTATGTGAACATTACTGACCTCAATCTCTCCAGTTCACAGCGTGGATTCTTCAGTACTTCACATAAGTGATTCACTCCTTTGTTTTCTATTTGATTCCCACTGAAGTCCAGCTCTCTCAGGTGTGATGGGTTTAAACACAGTGATTGAGTCAGGATGAGACACTGTTTCTCTGTAATACTGCATCCACACAGACTGAGGACAAAGAGAAACAACAAATGCTCAGATGAATGTTAGGGTTAGAGTGAGTGTCATACAGTAAAATACAACAACAGAAACATGGAAACTTAATTACAGAACCATAAACCATGAGAGGAGCATAACTAGAAGAAACTAGTTACCACTCATCTTAATAATCTAAAATAATCAAATCATCTTCAAACATATGCGAGTTATGAATGTACATTTAGACAAGTTCAATATAAAACTGACTGAAAAACTGAATCAAGAAATTTATAAGAAATATAATTATAGATTATTTATTTATTTAACATGAGAAAAATGAAGAAAATATTGGATAAATGACAATTTTGCGTAGTTTACCATCACTAATACAAGTTTTGTATTAATACTAATACAATTTTACTTAAAGCTGCAGTACAGAAGATTTTTGGGTTAAACCTTACCCAGTTCATGACAGTAAGCTTATAGTGATTTATAATTTGAGAAAAGAGGTCAGATTTTGTGGAAAATTTTAGTTTGATGTCATTTGTCTTTCAAATCATGTCTATAATCAAAGAGAAGATTGAATAATTACAGCATTTGTAATTAGTTTGTAACTAATAAGCAACATTATTATTACACTTCCATTATTATTATTCCTTCCTGATAAACTGATGTTAAATATCACTAAGAAAAGTAGGAGAAGCCATTGTGTATTATAATTTGCTGTATATAATAAATTACTTGCATTTCAGAGCATGCAGATGAAACAAACGTGTTGTCTTGCTTTTGGAGGTGGATACCTGCTGTTTAGGAATGCAGTCATGTAAGACGGTTTGGGAAGGTAATTATACCGAACAACTTTGACAACAGATTTGGGCTCAGGTATTTCTGAACGGCCAAAACAGCATTTCAGATGCTGTGCAACGAGATCAGTCCACTGGTTAGTCCAGTTATGTCATCCCATCGTGCAATGTCACATGACTTTTTTAATGCGCATCAAGCAATTTATTTGGTAAATGTGTTTCCAACATGGTTGCATGTTTTCTTATCAAATAAAAAAATCATCCAACTCAGGTTTTTTATGCACATTTTTTTTTTATAATTTATGCACATCTTGGCATTTCCATCCAGTGTTTATGCAGTTTCCCAAAATGTGCATAGGTGGATGGAAACAGCTATTGTTAAAGGGAACCCCTGGTGTTAAGACTTGTATGGCTTAATATAACGTAAATGATTTCTCTTACTGAAATATGTAGTAGAAAACCCATGAAAGATTTATGTTATTTAAAAAATCCGTGACATATTTTGGACAATGGGGGCGCCATTTTGTTTAGGTGCACAGTGCACCATAAGTGCTGTAAAAACCATGTAACTCCATCAGAATAATCTATTGTCAGTTTTTCGTCTTTTCTCACTTTGGTCTCATTTTGCAGATTTCAGCATTTGAAACTTTCTACTGAACCATCAGTCCATTAGCTCACAGTACTTCTTTTCTTTAGACAAGGAAATGCCAAAAGACACAGTGCTATAAACAATGTGACTGGTCCTGTTGTCTTAAAATAACTAAATACTGAACTTTAAATCACACTGTAACTGCTGTACAGTATAATGATACTGACTGTAGTTTCTCCAGCTTGCACTGTGAGCTGCTCAGCACAAAACCAAGATTATCAACTCCAGAGTCTCCTAGTTCATTCCCGCTCAGGTCCAGCTCTCTCAGGTGTGATGGGTTTGATCTCAGAGCTGAAGTCACAGCAGAACAATCTTCAGCTGTTATTTCACAGGATCTTAACCTGTAATTGGAGAAATGAGAAAAAAACTTTTCATTCGGTTTCATTTAAATACCAAAGCACTATTTTCTTTGCTGTAAGTGAATATCCTGACCTCAATCTCTCCAGTTTACAGTGTGAATCCTTCAGTAGATCATAAAAATGCTTCACTCTTGTGTGTTTTAGTTCATTCCCACTGAGGTTCAGCTCTCTCAGGTGTGATGGGTTTGATTTCAGAGCTGAAGTCAGGAAGCCACACTGCTTCTCTTGAATATTGCATTTACACAATCTGAAGATTTAAAAAAACAAAAACAAAAAAACACACACAAAGAACAATGACTCAGATCCATGATGCCATCTTATTCTCTTTCCCGACTATTTTTCCCCAGAATTTTCCAGCAATCCATGTTTTAACTGTTTTACAGAAAGGAAGAGTACAGAATCTCTAGTATAAAAACAGCAGCAGAGACAAGCGATTGATGTTTTCATCACATACATAAAAAACTAACATGATCATCGAAACATTAATCAGATTCAGCATATAAAATAAGAATGCATGAAGCTAGAATCAAATGATTTTGTCGTTGTTGTCTCTTTAAAATCAGAGGCTCTGTTCTTTATTTTGATATATTGTATGTGCAGATATTCATCCAAAAAAATATTCTGAGGGCCATGAAACTTGTGAAAATTATCAAAAATGTTGGCACTAGGGCTGTCCATAGATTAAAGTTTTTAATCACATGATTGTCATGAGTTTCGTGACTAATCACAACTTAATCACACATTTTTATCTCTAATCTTTAATTTTTTTTTCTGTAACAAAACACTGAAAGCTTAGCCAAACTGCTGATCATAGCTGTACAGGGCGGGTTATTTCTCATCTCCATAAATATATCTAGTAGTAGAGCTAATGCAAGGGCTAGAAATCAGTTGGGGTTATCCTTTGCTGAAACTTCCTCGTGGAAAGCGCGGTTCATGGTTGCATAGCAACGACAGATGCCACAGGAGTGCAAGCACTTTGGAAAGAAGGAGAAAGTGGCGTGGCTGCACTTTCCATGCATTTTTATACATGTTGTGTACGGCCCCATATGGCTGCATCTCTACTTCTCCAACTATGGGCTAGGCCACGGGTCAAACAGTAAATGCGCGCTGCATTAATTGCACGGAAATAAAATTAGTGCCATTTAAATTAATTTACGCTAATGCGTTATTAACACGTTAATTTTGACAGCCCTAGGTGGCAGTAAAGAGTTAAATAGATACAGTAGGCATTTATCTGTCATAGAGTGTATAGTTCCCATGGACTATTTTTAACACTGTCACACTAGTTCTGTATGCTGGAAACTGTTGTTATAGCAGATGTGAATAGCATAACATTTCTGCAGAACAACATGTACACAATTAGTACATTGACTTTTGAATTGAATCAAATTAAATTTAATGCAATTACTGGCACCTAAAATTAAGTGTGACCAATAGGGAAATGCAGTTGCAGTTCAGGTGAAATGCTATAGTATACACATTGTAACCTAAGCTCTGTTGTCTTAAACTAACTAAACAGTAAACTTTCATCACACTGTAAGTGCTGTAAAATATAATGATACTAACTGTAGATTTTCCAGTTTGCATTGTGGATTCTTCAGTAGATCACTGAGGTTTTTAAATCCAGAGTCTCCTAGTTTATTCCCGCTCAGGTCCAGCTCTCTCAGGTGTGACGGGTTTGATTTCAGAGCTGAAGCCACAGCAGAACAACCTTTATCTTTCATATGACAGCCTCTTAACCTACATTATGAGAAAGAAAGAGCAAGAAAATAAGACAGAAGAAAAGAAGATAACTCTTTATTCTGTAAAGTCACATCCCTTTCATTAAAAAAAAAAAAAAAAAAAAAAAAAGACATTCAGAGAAAGAGAGATCATTATTGAGGGCTGTACACTGAGACATTCACTGAAAAAAAAGCAAAAACATTATGACTACCTGCCTAATATCCTCTGTTCCAGCCTTTTTTTTTAAATGTGTGTTGCAGCCATCAAAATCAAAATTTGTTTATATTTACAGCATACACTTAAGTTAGTCAGTGAAAAGATTAAAAATCCTTTCTTTGTACTTTTGTTAGATAAATAAAAGTTAAAGAGAACTGAATCACAGATTCTTGATTTGATCACATTTGATCACATTTCAAATGTGAAACAACTTTTCTGGGCATGGGGTTGTATCATTATTATGTATTTATTTATTTATTATTATTATTCATATGACAGTAATAGCTTATATAATGTAAATCAAATGCACTGTATAATAAATGAAAATGTATATTTCTTAATGTATATTTTTTACTTTACAGTAGGAAAATTACCAAACTTTTTTTAATTTCTTCCCTTGCATTAGATAAACTCTTGAGCTTGTATTTAGTCAGAAAACTGAAAACAGATTTATAAATGTGTCTCATTACAAATCTAGTGAAATACTGTAATAATCTGCCCACAAAAATTATGGAAATTACACAAATGTGAAAATAATGCATAACTTGTGTCCACCACATTCCTAAATACACAATAAATTCACAGCATATGCAGAGCGTCAGAGTTCAAATGTTTCATTGTGTTTCCTTGTGACCCAGTTTCCCAGTGTGTCTGATTATTGATTCCATTCACCTATTCTGTCAATTATCTTATTTCCCTGATTATTTATACCCCGTATTCTCCCTCATTCTCTGTCCGTTCTCGTCTGTTAAATCGTGTTAGTGTGAGTTTTTGTCATTAATTTCCATTATTATTGTTCTCCTTTGTCTTCGTGCTGTTTCCACTAACTGTTACATGACACAGAGATGGAGTTCACTGGATTCATTCACTGTGATCTGAGCAGTTCTAAGATGTGGAAAACACCAGATCACAAGCTCATCACGTTAACAAAGTGCACATTTCACTTTGAAATGCATAGTTCAAGCAGGCTATATACATATTTAATTGAATCACATTTTTTTGCAAATTGATAAGGTCACAAAGCCATATTGCACTTTCAATTTTAGTTAATTTACAGAAACTTTGCCAAAGAAATGGTGCAAAACAATGTTAAAGACCTTTTATGATATCCTGAAAAGGTTTGAAATATGGTAGGTCACTAGAGTCTAAGTAAAGGGAAACAATGGAATTATAATTAACATGCATACATAGCATGCATGATGAACTGCACTATTTATAGTTTTTGTAACAGTAACAGGCATTTTATACTTGTGCTATGTAATTGTGTATAGTTAGGGCCTTTAAGTAGGGATCCAACTAAGAAATATTTTGATGACTGACAATTCTGTAAAAAAAAACATTTTAATATTTTTAATCAGATTAAAAAATATAAATACTAATTCTTAAAAATGTATAATTTTCAGGTGCATGGATCAAAAACAAATCAAAAACAGAAGAATGAAAAATAGGGATCCACACACATCAAAATATAGGCAAAAAAGCTCACATTAATTTATTAAACAGAAGTCACAAACAGACTGAATTTCAAAAGTGGAAGAAATGCAATGTGCAGCAAAATGTTTTCGTTTCATTGCAGTGTGCTTCCAAGCATCCACCTGCACAAGGCAAGATACAGTAAATGCTTATGCAAAAGTGCTTGACATAAAGCATTATTCTGTTTCAGTTGTGACTCGTGCACCTTTCCCACAGCAGCTCTCTCTGTGTTCTCTGCAGTTTTCCATATGTGTTTTGTCCAAAGAAATGGGTTATTCCCTACTGTAAAGCGATGTGACAGGTGGATGATTTTTGTGCACAGTGTGCAGACATGACTAATCGATAATCAAATTCATTATTTTCAATATTTATTATGAGCAATTTTTGTATGTTAAAGTAAAGTTTATGTACAGCCCTGTCATTTATTTCACCAGATCACTAAATACTAATGAGAATAATTTTTCACAAAAGATAAGAGGACAGGTATATAATGTTAAAGTAATTTTAAGCATTTTGATTCTTGTATGTGAATGTTCCTCACCTCAATCTCTCCAGCTGACAGCGTGAATCTTTCAGTACATCAGATAAGTGCTTTGCTCCTGTATTTTTTAGCTGATTCCCGCTGAGGTCCAGCTCTCTCAGGTGTGAAAGGTTTGGAAATAGAGCCGAAGTCAGGGTGTAACACTGATTCTCTGTAAAACTGCATCCACACAGACTGAAGACACAAAGGGAAAATACAATGAATCATATCTATGATGATCAAACTAAGATTTTTAAATATTTTTAATTCTCTCTATCAGCATTTTCCATTTCAGAATTGTCAATAAGTTAGGAAATGTTTTTTTTTTCCCAAGATACAAAAAAGTTTACACAATTTCAGATCAACTTCAAAAGTGGTTCTTCCGTGTCAAAGTCATCATTTGGGTGCCACATTTTTACAGTTTCTCTACCACCAAATCAGATCAATAATGTTGATGACATCATTCTGCACTTAAGATTCCATTCATATTTTCTGTCAAATCAAATGGAGCCTAAATTGTTATACTTCTTCAGACATTGGTGGGATTTTTTTTTTTTTAAATTGGTAAAGCTATGCTATCAGCTGATTGTTTAAAAACAGCTGATGATCAGGGCTGATTATGTCCTGTCAATCAAAAGAGGGTGGGATTAAGATAAATATCAGCTGATAAAGATCGGTGGCTGAACAATTGGTACATCACAATTTGCTTTGTTCTGGAAACAGGCACTGAATTGCGTTGCAGCTTTTTTTTTTGTTTTTTAAAACAACTTTTTTTTTAACAACTCCCAACTAGACACCTGCTTGGGACAGATTTTTCTGCTCCCAGCCCCTCCTGCCAGATTCTGTCCTGCTCCTATGAAAACATATGAAACCTTCTCCGGCTCCCACCTGCAACATTCACGCTTAAAATCTTACATAGATCACTATGTCCATGAAATTTCCATGAAATAGTTTCAAGTTACGTGTCGCCTTGCCACAACATCATAGCATAAACGCTCTTGATAGAATATTTGTTATTAAAGCATCAACATTCACTGTTAATTTAACAGAAAAGCAATCATAGGCAACTGAGCGCATGGTTTGGCATGGCAGAATGCATGCAAAGGGCGCTCCCTTTATAATCACTAAAAAGCTGACATCTCACAAAACTCTGCTATAATCAATGAAATTGACTGCACAAAAAAATCTTTTATAATGTCTACACTTTGTTTGTTATATTGAGAGGACTCATGAGCATGTGGAAATCCAGCACTGAACAAAAAACTATGGTGTTTTGAGCAGTGAGTGGATACTAAAAGAAATCAACAGATATGTCTGTGGTTGGCTACATTGCTCAATGCTGCAAAAACCTGTTATAAATAAAAACTCTGCCTATTCTTGCATTTGTAAATCGATTTTTATTTTATTTTAGTTGTTCTTGTTGCTTTTGTGCAATAGATGAATAATAATTTCTTTTTAAATATTTTATTTTTAGATGCTTCTATTGAATCATTTTATTCTCCCACAACCCACATTTGCCCATCAAATTTTCTCCCGTGCCGCACTCCATTGCGTTGGGTCCCACGGGATTGCAGGTCTCTATCCCCAACCAAATTAATGCACACATCAACATACTTTAAAGTAAAAACTCTGTAGATATGAAATATAAGCTTTTGGAATTAAAGCATAAATGTATACTTAATTTAAATTATATTCAATCTGTGAAAGTTATTTTTATCTAAATGTGTATGTTTTTAATAGTTTGCTTAATTTTAATATATAACGTTATTGTAGCTGCTGAGAAAAACTGCTCTAACTCAAACAAATGAGGAAATAGCATTATCCACTACTGTAAAAGTAAAATTAAATGTAATGTAACATTTTATGTCACTAAAACAAAATACTCACGTGAGAGTGTTGAATTGACAGTGTTTATCCTGGAGTAGAGCAGCGATCTGATTCACTCGTGTGTCTCCTAGTTCATGTCCACTCAGATTCAGCTCTCTCAGGAGTAATGGGTTTTTACCCAAAAGTTCTGTCAAATATTTACAGGCTTCCTCTGCAGTAGGACTTCTCAAAATCCTGCAGAAGGGAAAATGAATTAATTTAAATGTCTATATGGCTTTAAGCAATATGTGAGAAACATCAGCACAGAGAAAACTGGCTTGTGAAACTGCATGTTTATGAACATCTGGAGACTCACAGAACTGCTGTGGAGAGATACAGTGATAAAGGGAACCTGGACTTGATGGCATTAAACTACAGTGTCAGAAACATTTAATACCATACTACTGAATACCATCAGTACAACTGTACCTAAACAAAACTCAGCAACCCCCACTGCAAAACTTGTGGAGATTATTGTATTACTGAAAGAACATTGTGTATGAATATTTAGCATGCATATTTATTTTGTGTTATTTCATCACATCTCACCTCAGATTCTTGAGTTCACAGTTCTCATCCTGTAGTAAATCATTGAGCTCCTTCAGTCCTGATTGTCCAGGATCATTTCCTGTGAGATCCAGCTCTATCAGGTGTGAAGGGTTTGATCTCAGAGCTGAAGCCAGAGCTTTATAACCCTCTTCTCTGATACTGCAGTCTGAAAGTCTAGAAAAAAAGACATTTTATAAAACTCATTAAGTTAAAAAAAGTTATTATATGATTATATTATATTTTTAATTTAATTTAATTTATATTATATATTTATTCACTGTTCTGTTAAACAGTGTTGGGGAGTAGCTAGCTACAAGTAGCAATGCTGCCAACATAACTACATTTTTCAGTATCTCTTCCCCAACACTGCTGTTAAAACATAAAATTGTACTATGATAAAAAACCCATTCAAGTTAAGTGCAAACAAACAATAGTTCACTGAACTCACCTGAGTTTCTCCAGTGTGCAGTTTTTGTGTTCTAATCCGTTCTGGAGCTTCTTCACTCCTGAATCCTGCAGATTATTGTTGCTGATGTCAAGCTCTTTCAGACTGGAGTTTGATCTCAGGACTGCAGCAAGAGCTGAACAGCTTTCCTCTGTTAGACCACAATTACGCAGTCTAAAACGATGATCAGGAGAAGGAAAATTTACAAACACATATTCAGAGAAGTTGGTACATTTTGTAAAATGCAATAAAATTAACAGTCTGTGATTCATTCCTTTTCTTTAACCTTTATTTTTTTGGAAATTGTAGTTTTGCAAGTGGAATTTTTGCCTAATCTCGCTTGATACAAGTCTTCAGCTACTCAACAGTCCATGGTCGTTGTTCTCTGATTCTCCTTTTCATGATAAGCCATACATTTTCAATAAGAGACAGATCTAGACTGTAGGTATAGTGTGTCTAAGAAACCACTATGTTCCAGCACGAGCAGAGTGAGGACTGGCATTATCTTGCTTCCCAGGAAAAGATCTTGATGGAAGTAGGGGTATGCCCAAAGCCTAAATCTGTATTTGGAAAGGCATGGAAAATGAATAATGCATTCTACAGAGCCCCTAAAAGGACACAATTATGGGCTTGCTAGTGGTAGGCTTTCACATTACAGTACATCAGGGGCCATATTCACAAAACATTTTATCTTACCACTAAGAGTTCTCCTAAATGGCAGTAAAAGCTCTTAGCTAAGAGTTTTCTTTTAAAACCTATTCACAAAGTTGCTGAAATAAACTTTTACTACTAAGGAATAGACAGAAGTCTTGAGATAAGAGTAAAGGCGGGGTTGACCTCGTTTCTATGGATGATGTCAACACACTTACTAACTATGCACACAGTGATTGGCTGATAGGGGAGGGGTCTCTGTCAGTTATTTATTCATAGAAATATTGTAGAATGAAGTATCATGTTGCCATATTCAAATAAAGATTTTAAAATAAAATTGTTGTCATATTCAAATAAAGTTTTTTAAAACAGGCTAAGTACCACTATTTAAACAGGTATATGTTCAGTTAATTGTCAGCCTCTTACATGTCTACATCTTGAGAGATTGCAGAATTCAAGCAATAAATTATGTTTTATAAATAAAGTTTGGGAGGAGCACGTTCAAATGGTTTATCTAATCAGCTTGAGAGGAGGCATATATATACATAGCCGACGTGTACTTGACTGCAATGTTTTATTCTCCATCATTCAATACATTTTATCTGTACATAAATGAACATTTATGTTATGTCATCACAGATTAAAACCTATAAATCAAAATACTTAATGCATTTATGAAGAAAGGCTTAGCACTCAAGGCTCTATCTCTATTGCCTCAGTTGTGTACAGTGTCTTTGGGTGGACTGATGAGGCAGATTGCCGGCAACGACCATTTTAGTGATTTCTGATTTGGTCTTAGTGACTTAGGCGTCCTCATTACTACTCCTAACTTTTCACAGACATAGGAGCTAGTTTTAGTGCTGAAATGCTTTGTGAAATACTCTTAAAGAAAAATTGTAGGAGTCCTAAATTTAGGGCAGACACGCCCATTATTTTTAAGAGTTTCTCCTAAATTGGCAAGATAGGAGCTACTTTTAGCCTTAAGATGTTTTATGAATATGGCCCCAGATTTCACTTACCACACAGAGAGAGTAAGGAGAGATGGCTGATAGAAAAATGGTGAATGGTTTACAGATCCTGAGCACCACTGACAAATATCTAATCTTGTAAAATGTGTGGCAAGTAAGTACCGCCGCTCCCTACTATACACAGAGTACATGTGATCGCGAATCTCGAAAGTGAAAGTAAAAAGCGAGCTCACGTTCAAAAGCGATTTCAATACCCCACATATTTTTTTTACCCTGGTCGTTCACACCTCAAAGCTTAAAAACTCTGTGAAAATTGGCGTGTAAAGCTCTGGAAAAGTGGGAGTGTAGAGGGGGGGAAGAGAGGAGAGAACAACCAATGAAACACAGACATTACAACACACTTATTACACAAACTAATGAATATTAATATATTAGCACGGAGAAAAATGACAACAAACTCCCAAGCACAAGGGAGAAATGCGAAAGAATATTTAAAAGGGCTAATAATACTTTGATTACGTTTATGAGCACTGCAGTCTCATAAACAACACGTAGTTTAACACAGAAAGAATAAAGACATAGTTTATTTTTTGCCCATTTTTCTTTGAAATTTCAATCTAAATCAGTCTTTTGTCTATTAGAATAATCGTGTCATCATGTTCAGATAGGCTACACCACTGTATCAGTGTCCAGTTTGCTCATATAATTCATTTGAAGAAGACTTGATGAAATATGCGTTCATACACCATGCTGGTTCGTGTTTGGTGCAGGAGAATATGTGAAATATGTCTATAAAAACTTTAAACACGGATACTTTATTCTGTATATGAGCTATAATCCACGTGGCTAGTGTTGTTAAACTCATCACGGAGCTGCGTGCTGAAACAGATCATATGCGCGCTTCGTGTGTATATCATATATCATGTGTTCGTATTCAAACTCCAGTTCAGACCGCATCGCGGGCAAAATACAAACAACACTCATGTGCTAGCTGTGCTGAGGGAAACATACACACGGCTCGCGTGTCCGAACGCAGAGGTGAATGAACAGCACTTTTGTGACATTTGAATTCTCCGCTGTAATGCAATCTGATGCGAACATATTTTCCATTTGTGCTGGTAGATTACAGCAAAACAATCCACATGCACCCAAACTTCTGCTCTGGTCGCGTCACAGGAAAATGCATTTTTCTGGTGTTTCATGACCCTTTAATAGTGGCTCCCTGAAGCCTGCTAAATATATAGTACAATTATCCAACTATATAATTGCAAGATAAAGCAATTAAATATATTTTTTCCTCCCCTCTCATATTTATTCCCTTTAGGGGCTTCACAGTACATGTCATTTCCTTTCCGAACATTGCATTCGGCTTTGGGCAAATGCCTAGATGGCAGTACATGTCTCTATATGTACAATTCCAATATACACCTCCACGTCAATGGACATTGACTTTACACATACGCAAGTCACCCATGCCTTTTGTACAGATGCACCTCCATACCAAGACAGATGTTTGCTTTTGCACTTGTCGCTTATGAAACTGGAAACTCATCTGACCACAGTACACACAAAAGACCATTGTCTTTTGAACCATCTAAGATAGGGGTGTCCAGTCCTGCTCCTGGAGGGCCACTGTCCTGCAAAGTTTAGCTCCAATTAAACACACCTGAACCAGCTAATCAAGGTCTTACTAGGCATACTAGAAACTTCCAGGCAGGTGTGTTGAGGCAAGTTGGAGCTAAACTCTGCAGGACAATGGCCCCTCCAGGACAAGCAGTTTGGACACCCCTGATCTAAGATGGACTAAGGTTTCTAAAGTACTCCCAAGCCCATATGGCTATATTAACACAGCAGCATGAGGTTTCTCATGCAATCTGAGGGCTCAAAGGTCTCACACACACTCAATGGAGGTGTCCTGCCTTGCTTTAGTCTACACTGACTGAGATTTCTCTGGATTCCCTGAATCTTTTCACAATAGTATGTATGGTTGATGGTAAAAGAATTTAATTCTAGGGATGCTTCAAAATGGGCTGAAATCAGAAATGAAAATTCAGGATGTACTTGGCCAAAAACCAAAATAAAATAAATAATCAATTATTTCATCAACCTTATTTAATAATCTACACTCAAATAGCTAAACTGAGTTGTACAAACATTTAAAACAACAATAAACTGTAATAACTTGTTTTCATGACTGATTTATTCAAATATACCACAAGTTTATAGACCTTGAATAGCTTTCTTGAAGTAAATGTAACTGTGTAGTCTACAAGCTGTCTGTTGTTCATCTAACTTACTGGCTAAAAATTTGTTGGATTTGATTGACTCTTTTACAGTTTTTTTTTTTTTAATTGCTGTGGTGCAATTTTCACAAGCAAATGGTAAATTTTCAAAACTCTTAGTACTAATATCACAACATATCATCAAAAGTGCCCTTTTTCCCCAAACATTTCAGCATATTTTCAATTGTGTTAGTACAATACACAAAATCACAAAGTATCCTTTCACTAAGCAAAATAAGTGTTTCATCTATATAAATGTTTTATTCACAGTAACAGCCTTTCATAATGCAATTACTATTAAACTTTTGATTTGCATCTCTTTTCGTTCAGTTTAATACATTTGTCTATTATTTAATTCAACTGATTTTAATGGTTAATCAATTAATCATTTGGTACACCTATAGATTTCTATAGATATTGATTCTATAGGCATAGTTTCTATAGAACTTATTTGCAATTTCTGATATGGATAACGAAATGTAATGAATTCTTTTTACATTATAAGCAATTATCTTAGATGATAACCACAATTTTCAAAGTGTGTGTGTGTGTGGTCCTGGTAAACACACACTAAATCTCAACAAGGATGGCAATACCAGTAATTTTAGACCTTGTTTGGGCTTTTTTTTTTTTGGTCCCCATGAGGGAAACAGCTTATAAATCATACAAAATTATATTTTTATAAAATGAAAAATTGCAGAAAGTTTTCTCTGATGGGTAGGTTTAGGGGTAGGGGATAGAATATACCGTTTATACAGTATAAAAATCATTATGTCTAAGGAAAGTCATTATGTCTAACTCTGTGTACTGTACTGTAGTATACTAGTGTTACACAATCTGGCACCTTCATATTTAGCCCATTTTCTTCATACATGAAGCACAGAGTCATCAAGTCAGATGATTTTAGATGTTCCTAGGACCAGATTAAGTTGGAATAATTTACCACTAGATCTAAGATTAAAACAGCACAGACTAAAAGATCTTTAGATATAAGAAACCGTTTCATTGCAGATTAAAATCGAGAAATTAACATGGTTAGTCCAGAGCTACCATCCCAACAGCTGCCATGTTTAACTGCTGTAGCTTATCCATGCTGTGTGCACGAAATAGATGCTGAACACAGTCAAAATGTGACATCAGAGAAGCGGTAATTAAACCTCTGTTTTGTCACTAATTTCGGCCCTCCAAAACCATTTCAACCTGAAACCGAAAATAGCTATTTTGGCCAAAACTGAAATTCCATTTTTCAATTGGCATCCCTAATAAATTCTTTGCAATCTTACATTCAGAAATGTGATTTTTTTTTTAATTGTTTGACAATTCTCTCATGAAATTTGGCACAAAGTGGTGAGCCATGAACCATCTTTTCAAAACTTTTCTTTGTACATTTGTCAGTTATATAAAGAGTCAATAGAATTTACGAATCACTGATTCTTGATTTCATTGGATTTTACTAAATGTCCCAACTTTTCTGAAAATGGGGTTGTACAAGTACTTGATGACAACATTCAGTGATTACTGAGTATTTTTAGGGGCTTTTGTCCTGGAGGAACATTTTCATAGTTCCTATAAACGTTTTCCTGCATAAACAATGAACGCTGCCATTACAAATTCTAACTTCCAATTAGATGCTCTGGTAACACTTTAGAATGGGGAACACATTTTTACTATTAACTACAACTTTTTTCTTAATAAACTCCTAATTTAGTGTTAATTAATAGTTAGTAAGGTAGTTTTACCATTTAAGTTTAGGTATTGGGTAGGATTAAGGGATGTGGAAAAAGGTTATGCAGAGTAAGACATTAATATGTGCTGTTTAATTTGGCGGATCTTTATGCCGGATATGCAAAAAAACTGCTTGTAGTCATTTCCCAAAAACACAATTTATGTACGTTAACACAGGTACACGCTGAATACGGACAGAAAGAATTTGTAGTTTGTATGGTTAATATTAATGTAATTGTCAGTGCTTTTTTTTTTTTTTTTTTAAAAAGCTTGAATATTACTAGAGTATTGGCTGTATATTATTATAGGGATAGTTCACCCGAAAATGAAAATTTGATGTTTATCTGCTTACCCCCAGGGCATCCAAGATGTCGGTGACTTTGTTTCTTCAGTAGAACACAAATGATGATTTTTAACTCCAACCGTTGCGGTCTGTCAGTCGTGTAATGCTTGTCAATGGGAACTCCATCTATAAGAGTCAAAAAAACAAGCACAGACAAATCCAAATTAAACCCTGCGGCTCGTGACGACACATTGGTGTCCTAAGACACAAAACGATCAGTTTGTGTGAGAAACCGAACAGTATTTATATCATTTTTCACCTCTAAAACACCACTATGTCCAATTGCCTTGCGCATCCGGTTGGTGAGGTCTGAACGCGCGTTCTGATGACGGAAGTGATGTCTCGCGCTTATACTTCAATGAGTGTGAGACATCACTTCTGTTGTCAGAGCGCGTTCAGACCTCACACACCGGATGCGCAAGGCAGTTGGACATAGTGGTGTTTTAGAGGTGAAATACTGTTCAGTTTCTCGCACAAACCGATCGTTTTGTGTCTTAGGACATCAATGTGTCGTCACGAGCCGCAGGGTTTAATTTGGATTTGTCTGTGCATGTTTTTTTGACTCTTATAGATGGAGTTACCATTGACAAGCATTATACGACTGACAGGCCGCAACGGTTGGAGTTAAAAATCATCATTTGTGTTCTACTGAAGAAACAAAGTCACCTACATCTTGGATGCCCTGGGGGTAAGCAGATAAACATCAAATTTTCATTTTTGGGTGAACTATCCCTTTAATAATATACAGCCAATACTCTAGTAATATTCAAGCTTTTTTAAAAAAAAAAAAAAAAAAAAAAAAAAAAAAAGCACTGACAATTATATTAATATTAACCATACAAACTACAAATTCTTTCTGTCCGTATTCAGCGTGTACCTGTGTTAACGTACATAAATTGCGTTTTTGGGAAATGACTACAAGCAGTTTTTTTGCAGATCCGGCATAGAGATCGGCCAAAAAATGAATAAATAAATAAAAAATAAATAAAAAATCATTCAGATTTATGGCCAGTGCAGCAGTGCATCTCTATTTTTATCATTGTTCAAATCATCCCTTGGGCTGGATTGGTCACATCTGTGGACCGTATTCAGCCCACGGGCCATATGTTTGACAACTCTGCCTTCCAGTGTTTTGGTCATTTCTTTGAGATACGTTAAATGTACAATAACAAGTGAACACAATACTCACATCAGTGTGTTGACTGTACAGTGTTTGTCCTGCAGTAAAGCAGCAATCTGATTCGCTCGTGTGTCTCCTACTTTATCTCCACTCAGTTTCAGCTCACTGAGGAATAACGGATTTTTACCCAAAGTTTCTCTCACATACTGACAGGCTTCATCTGCTGCAGGGCTTTGTAATATCCTAGAAACAAAGACAGTACATTGATATTTCACAACTGTACACTGCACAGCTTCCTTCTACAATAAAGTTCATCTTTAAACTTCTTAGGTTCTTTCACACCAAATGTAATGTATAACAAAAAATGTTAATGTTAAGATGTGGTAAAACAATATTGATGGTGCAGAAATATAGTTTGATGGTTTAATTCACTTTCACATAAAATATTAAAACTATTGCATTTTAATTTGTAGAAAACACTCACCTCAGTGTTTTCAGTGAACGGCAGAAAGTCTTTTGTACATTAATGAGGTGCTCCACTCCAAATTGTCCAGGATCATTTCCTGTGAGATCCAGCTCTATCAGGTGTGAAGGGTTTGATTTCAGAGCTGAAGCCAGAGCTTTATAACCTTCTTCTGTGATACTGCAGTCTGAAAGTCTAGAAAACATAAAAACTTAGAATGAACACTAGAACTAAAATGAACACTGCTGTAAACACAGTCAGTTTTGACCTGTAAATAATAGTAAATAACAATAATAATAGAGATAATAATAATAATAAAACTGTAAAGAAAAGACATGCTGTGTAACAGTATATTGGATTTGTATTCGCTCTTAAGTGACAGCAGCCTAATAAACCTGCTGCTATCATTTTAATTAAAGAACAAAAGACAAAAATAAAACCACTCACTGCTCTTGACTCAATAACTTTTGTAACTTTAATTGTAAGCATTATTCTTTATTTAATTATTACAATGAAGATTATCCAGTGTTATTTTACATTTGATTATTTAATTTCTGTAGTATGACCCACCTGAAAAACATAAAACCATGTTTATTTCATTTGTCTTTTCATTCTATTGTATTGTGCCATCGTTTGCTATTTATTTGTTCCTATTTTATTACTACAAAACAAAATTAAAAAACTATCCTTAGATTTTTCCCCACTTCTGAAGGTCAGTGGACTCAAATATATACAAGTGAGTGTTGTGGTGTTGAGTGTATCTGATGGTGAACTGTACTCACTTGAGTATCTCCAGCTCACACACAGGATTCTTCAGTCCCTCACAGATCTCATTGACTCCTGAGTCCAGCAGACGGCTGTTGTTCAGGTTCAGCTCTTTCAGGATGGTTTTGGAGGAGAGAACAGTAGCTAGAACTGAACAGCTGTTCTCTGTCTGCTCACAATTATTCAGCCTGAACACAAAAACAGCATTATTTATTATTCAGTACATATTTAACACACATTAGACCAACAGCTCTTCATATCTGCTCACACATGTGACTGACAGACTTTTATAATGAATAAACAGAAGTTATACTGTATAAAATCATATTCACTCACTTGATTTTCACCACTTTGCTATGAGAGTCCATCAAAAGATCAGAGAGCTTCTCTCCATCCAGATCTTCTAATTTATCTTCACTCAGATCCAGTTCTGTCAGTAATAATGGACTTTTACCCAGAACTTTAGTGAGATGCTCACACGCTTCCTGTGCAGCAGGACTTTTCAGAAACCTACAGGAAGTAGAATTACAAATCAGATAATATTCCAATTTTATGCCTTTTGCATAAAACGAGTCATTAAACAGAGTAGAATGATTAACTACAAGCATTTGTATCAATTAATTAAACCAAAATGAAATTTACAGCATGTAATAACCATAAAACAATATACAGAATGCAAACAAACAATATGCTATTTTCATGTATAAGCAAACAACAGTAAGAGAAAATACAGAAATGTGTTTTCATCGTTTTCTGTTATTACTTCTTTCCAAATAAACAAAACACATAAAACAGTATATCTTTAATTACAGTAGCTGATAAAAATTAAAACATGCCCAAAACTAATACTAACAGAAAATGATAATGTGATATTATAATTTGTCCAAACACACATGACACCGCCTGACAAATACACTGAATCATTATCAGATATTATATGCTGAACACAAATATAACAAAACTACTTACTAATAAAAAATAATAGTGGAAATTCTATTATCAGTGCTATAATAATAACTGAATTTTCCCAGTGATCAGTCAATAATATCTCAGTCACCGATATATTTTGCACCTCTAGTCCAGTGTAGTATTAATATGTAGTGTTGAGTAATATCTAGTTAAAATCATAGTTATGATAATTGTCTCCAATTTATCACCTGATGGTCTTTAATGAACAGCGTTTATCCTGTAGTAAATCATCAAGCTCCTTCACTCCTGATTGTCCAGGATCATTTCCTGTGAGATCCAGCTCTTTCAGGTGTGAAGGGTTTGATCTCAGAGCTGAAGCCAGAGCTTTATAACCTTCTTCTGTGATACTGCAGTCTGAAAGTCTGTGTATGAAAGAAGCTGTTAAGCAGTGTATGATCTACACTACAAAAATAAAACGTGTATAAAGTGAGATGGCATAATTTAAATCATTAGACAAAACTATGTTCAATAATTTAATAATTATAGTTTAATAATTTAATAATAATTATTAATTTAATAATTTAATTATTATAATTTTTAATAATTATAATTATAAAAAGCATTGCGATAGAAAGTATGAAAATGTAACAATATTTTTATTGTAATATTCTCAAAAATCTGACCCCACAGATAAGCAACAGATGTCTTAATGATAACATCTGCCTAATTTGAATATTTCAATTTCATAGAATAAACATAGCAATGTACAAAAATGGTAATTTCAATCAAATGGACATTTACAAAAAAAATATATATATATATCACACAGAAATGTAGATGAAAATACACACTTCAGTTTTTCCATTTTGCATTGTGTATTTTTCAACAGAGGACAGATCTCCTCAATTCCTGAGTTTCCTAGTTTATTTCCACTCAGATCCAGCTCTATCAGGTTTGAAGGGTTTGAATTAAGCGCTGAAGTCAGAGCAGCACAACCTTCTGCTGTAATACTGTTATTATTCAGCCTGAAGAGAAAGAAAACAAAGACAGGAAACACTCCAGTTTATTTTAAATTCCAAACCTTTTTTAATGAACAGCAATGATGGTGTTTATTGCTTCTGCTTGTATTATTGTCGTTTGTAAGTTATAAGTGGCTTCAATGCAGCTTTATGCACAACTGCCAGTCTGCAAGGTGAGATTCTTAGAACTCCAGAGACTCCAGTAGCTTCAAACACCCGTTTATTTATTTATTTATTTATTTATTTTGCTGGCCTTTTAATACAATTATTTTTTTTTACAGAAACATTCCTTCCATTTCATGCTTTTTATCTTCAGAAACATATTTCTTCCTCTGCATATTGCATGAGGACTGCTTAATAATGTGGATCAACCTCTTTAAGTAATTTTTCCATTTACCTAAGAAGATGTGGCAAACTACTACAAAACTATTAAACAAACATGCCTGAGATTGATACCAGTAAACTAAAAAGATATGAGGAATAAAATAAAAACTTTCTTTAAAAAACTAAAATCTGAATATTTATTTTAATGAAATCCTACAAGAATTTGGAACACAGTGCATTAACAGAAAAAGGAGCTCACATTATTGCTAAAGTTCAATTTGTTCACTCAGCTTGATTCTGGTTCTCAACCACCATCACTGCATCCTCAGAGACATGCAGATAACTACATAGTTAAAAGATTAGTTAACCTTCATTGAATTATATATAACTAATGGCTGGACCAATCAGACACACAATTATTTGTTATTTAACAAATAGTTCACAGTATCCCCAAGACCATAACCAACAAATGTCCAAGCAGGCTCCAAGATGTCTGCTCTCCCCGATATCAACTTTTCTTCCCCTGCTGACATTAGCCAGTCCAATGGACTTTAGAGACAATCCAGGTGCAGGAAGGAAAGATACATAAAGCCCATAAAAAGCACTTCTCTCCATTTCATTCATAGAATTGCAACTTCACCATCAATGAACTGCTGACATAACCCTTTCTGTCCTAACCGAACTGCACTTCAACTTTGCTGAGGCACTTCTGAAATGTCTTACATGCGTTGTTGTCATAGAGAGACAGTTCTACTTCCAAATAAACAATATTCTTGTCAAGAAAAATTAGACAGAAACATCAATTGTGAGCGGGGTGGCCAAGCTCCACTCCTGCAATAAGAGCACTGTATTAAATCAGAAATTTAAATGTCAGTACATAGTAGCTGATGACTGTTAATTTAAAGTGGGTCCGATACTTCAATGCAAAGTTTAAATTTGAAACTTGCATAAAATACTCACTGAAGTTTGTTGAGCTGACAATGTTTATCCTGCAGTAGAGCAGCGAACTGCTTTACTATTTTAAAGTCAAGTTTATGTTTCAGATTCAGCTCTCTCTGGAATAAGGGATTTTTACCCACAATTCCTTTCACATACTGACAGGCTTCATCAGCATCATGACCCAAGAACCTGCAGAAGAGAAGATGAAACAGGTTTAAATTCAACTAAACTTAGTGTAATCAGTTTTCGTTTAATTTACCTTGAAATAATTTTAATACAATAATTTAAACAATTTATTGTATCAAAGTTGGTGAAATAATGTTTCTATGAATAATTCACACACATATATTTCATGTAATATTATTTCACCTCAGTGTCTTCTGACAGTTCTGATCCTGTAGTACATCATCAAGCTCCTTCACTCCTGATTGTCCAGGATCATTTCCTGTGAGATCCAGCTCTATCAGGTGTGAAGGGTTTGATCTCAGAGCTGAAGCCAGAGCTTTATAACCTTCTTCTCTGATACTGCAGTCTGAAAGTCTAGAGAAAATAAAAACACAAATTTAAATTAACATTGCAAAGGGATTTTATTGCACTACTATGTAATGTGACAAAATCTAAAACGAGTCCTTTTTTGAGCTTGGTTTCAATAAAAGCTGTTTTTGGACTGATAAGGAAGTTTTGAGCTCTGAAATTTACAACATATTTTTAAAAAATTTAAAAAAAAAAATGTAATTCTCAGTTTACGACCCCTTTAACTTTGAACTAAAGAAATGTTATTAAAACAAACAATAGTTGATTGAGCTCACCTGAGTTTCTCCAGTGTGCAGTTTGTATTTTCTAATGCGTTCTGGAGTTTCTTCACTCCTGAATCCTGCAGATTATTGTTGCTGATGTCAAGCTCTTTCAGACTGGAGTTTGATGTCAGGACTGTA